>NW_026849561.1:0-57846 GCF_030869305.1 Colletotrichum tamarilloi | reverse complement strand
TCCTCGAGAGCCTGACGAAGCTGATCTTCGGTATATTGAGGCATTATATATAGAAGAAGACATGTGCAAAAGATGAGCCCATTTGGACGCGAATTGAAAATGTTGTGATAAAAGGAGGTTGGGGGTGGGCATTGGGTTGTGGTGGATTTTCGCGTTTTTGTGGGTGCCAGAAACAGGGGGGTGCCAGGAAGTGGGTATGTTGACTTAATCAGGTGCAAAAGTCTCTCGAATCACTTTTGGTAGCTCGCTTGTTGCTGTGCTTCCATGTAGAGTACATGTGTATGTATATGTATGCAGTCAACAACTTAGAAACAAATTGCTATTTCGGATCCTCAAGAGAAGCCACATGCACGTCTCACGGTAACTAGATGAGCACTGCACCACTTCACTGATTTCGTTGCAATGATGAGCAATAGGCTACTTAACCCATAACGCCAAACTCGGTAGAGCTCAAACACAAGTCCCATAGTTTACAGAAACACAATCTCCGGTGCTCACAACCCACTGATCCACCTTTTCCAATCCCCATAGAAGAGTGAACATCAGCCGCGCAAATTCATCAACCTCAGCAGCCCGAATTCCTCGGGCCACCAGAGACTGTCCCTTTAGGCTATGCAGAAATAAAGGGTCCTCTTTCCGCGCGGCGGCTTCCCAGCGGGCAGAGGAGGAAGCTTCCCAGAGTTCGCCGCGGAGCGTGATACAGACGTCACCGGCACAGTCATGAGTCCAAGTCTCTTTCAGGCTGGTGTATACCCCCGTAGCCATACTCGTAAGAAGGAAGGTGCGACGGATGGACTCGGAGAGGATGAAGGCTTGATACAAGCTGGTGACTACGTCCGTCTCAATGGTTTGAGTACATGACATCCTCGATAGAAAGTTGGGGAAAACTGGGGACGTCGTTGCATCTAGCGCTGCCGACTCCCACAGCTGGCGGGCCCAGAGACGCAGGGTGTCTATCAAGTTCTCCGCTTTGCTTCTCCGAGGTATTGACGGGGAGAAGAGGCACAAGAGCAGGTGGATCAAAAGAGCCTGAGTGCGCGCTAGGTGTTGCCTTGTCGAGAGAATCGGGAGAAACGGAGCCTCGTCTGCGGAGTTGGCGGCTAAGAGGGTCATGATGTAATTCGACGACACCGCGTCTACCACGTGCTCGTTATCCGGGGTGATGGTTTGTGCTATAGCAATAGCTGCGTATGCATCCTGGATACACTGGGGCATGGTCGTCTCGGAGTAGAGGTGCTGGTGGATGAAGGGATTGCACCCCTTGTGGAGGAAGCGGACGAGCCAAGATTGCAGTCCGCGGATGAAGTTGGTAAAGACTGCGGCTGGCGGAATTGACACCGGCGCTTCGCGTTGGTAGTCGATGGTCCAGGAGGTGGATTGGAGAAACCAGTTCAAGCCTTCCGCGTTGGGGACATCAGGCCTCGAAGCGCTATCGGAGGTGATCTGACTTATGGCGGCGGAGGAGGTGGAGGAAGACGACGTGGCTGTCATCGTCGTTGCGGCGATATTTGCTGCCGGCCCGGGTGCGGATACCGGAGCAAAAAGGGCCTCATCCAGCACGACCCCGATATTGTCGATGTCGCTTCCTGGCCACGAGGCCTCGATATCCCATCCGGATCCCAGTCGCGAGCTGACATGGCTCGATATAGGCGCTTGTCTACTTCGCCGGACAGTGGGATACGTGCAAACGACTTCCTTGTCCAGACACCGTGAGCAGGCCGGGAGACTTTGGTCGCAACGCCTCTTTGCTTCCACACAAGCAAAGCAGGACTTTTGTTTCGATCTGCGGGCCATGGTGAGCTGATGGATTGTTGAAGCCAAACAGGTCACCAGTCCTCTGGTGGTCGAGAAGGCTGAGATATTGGAGGTCTCGAGAGAGGTTGTGTTGTCCGAAACAAGGTTTGGCTACGGGGGCTAAGTCGGACGCGGAGATCTGGCGGAGTTGCCTGCGGAGATGCAACTCTTATTTTCAATCGCGTGCCCACGGGCCAACGAGGCGCGGCCTGACGATTTTGCATGGAACATCGTCCTTGGAAGCCTGACACGTACACTCGACGAATATTTACCTCGATATCCTGCTCTTAAGTTGGCAGTCAGTCCATGTTGTCACTGATGGTCTTTACCTCATAAGCCTCAAGAAGAACATATTGAAGCTTTCCAATGCAACAAGTAGCAAAAGAAATGCAAATTGAGAACTCGGAAGTATCCCATTTGGCAAACCCTTTCTTGTCCGTAATCTAGGCTTACAGTGCCTTGACAACCACGCCATCGACTCCGGGCTGAGCTCAGACTTCAAATACAAGCCTCTCTTCACCCCGTTTGACCCTCCAGGAGTTTGTAGCCTCTAAGAGCTCCGGACACCCCTTAACCAAGAATCCCCACTTCGTAAAGAAGTCCTCGTTTGCCTCCCATGCCTTCCAGTCCCAGGGTTCGCCCCATACAATTAGCGAAGGCTTGTCGCTGAGGTCCTCATCCTTGACCTCCAAGATATCAGCGCATAGTTCGTCGTCGTCCAGATCGCTTTTGGCGAGCCCGACTAGAATGTTGTCCCGCAGTCGGGGGAAAGGAAAAAGATCGATCCAGGGATGGTGAAGGACCGTTCTTTGTAAAGGAGTGGGCTGGAGGGCTGAACTGGCCATGCGTGGTTGAGAGGGCATCAAGGGGCCGTAGGAATTATACGGTGAGATGTAGTCTGCTCGGCACAAGCCTTCTGGAGGAAACCCCATGCAGGAGGCATTGTGAGCGAGGGCGGCTAGAACTCGAAGCCGCACGAGTATATGTAAAGCTTTTGGCCTAGGAGCGTGGAGAGAGTAGTCTTCGTATACTTGCTGTATGCGTGTTCGAGCTAAAGCTTGCCGTCGAGGACACCTGATGAGCTTGCATCCGGCCAATAGCGTAGTCAAAATGCTCTCGTCGTTTCTATAAGCACCTCTGAGGCTGGCGGCTTCAGCTCCAGCCTCGTGCTGTTTGATGGCCGTGTCTCTGACTATTGTGCACATCACGCCCATGTCATCTGATTCTCCTGAATTCGATGATGCCTGGTCGCCCTTTTTTCCATGTCTCCTACCTGGCCAGGGTGAGTTTGTTGGGACTTTGCATCCTTCCGGAGCAGTACTAACGATACGCGCGCTGGTTGAGCTTATTTTGCAACCTCTTTCTTTGCGCTTGATCAGATATGCCAGTCCAATTGTCGCTGGGCTCCCAAATGTCGCAAAGCATCCCGCACGATTACAGGCACAGTTGTTCCTAGGTTTTGAGCAATTCGAGTTGTCGCACAAGTCTAAGTGACTATCGGATGGTGGCAATCACTGAGACGGGGTGCGATGATGAAAGGTGGAAAGGTGGAAAGGAGAAATCGGAAGCCACTGCCGGCGTTTAGAGTTTAGAGTTTCTGGCGTGGGGCCTAAATCCGGCGTCCGATGCCCCGCGATGACTTCATAAGGAAAGGGCATGTTGGAGAAATAGCTACTAGTCCCATCCATGTTGTCTTTCAACGGTGGGACCTAGCTAAGGTATGGTTGGAATAGCCATGTCGGCAAATTCAGTTGTTGAATTCGTAGCAGGATCGTCAGTCAATTTCGTTGGGAAAATGAAATATTCCGCCAAAACCCTGCCAGTTCTGGATGTTCAGTTGTTGGTGCACGACGAGATGAGACTGACTCAGAGGGCGGGTGTTCAGCAATACTGCCCTTTCATCCAAAGCCGCTAGCTGTCAGCCCAACTTTTTCGATCAACTGCAGGCAGCGGCTGTCATCTCATCTGAAATGCAATTTGTCTCACGGTAAATTCTTCTTGGCTGAGGGATGGATGATGGCTGTCATGTTCCTTTGACGCTTGTCCAACCTTACAGCAGGGCTGAGCAGACGATCCGCCCATCATCCAGGGGCTGAAAAGTCAGCAAATTAGCAGATCAAATCCTCATAAATCCGTCTTGGTATGTCGCATTGCTTTTCATTGGACCTTAATCGTTACCTCAAGAAATCCGCAGCACTGCCTTGCCTGCATAGCGCACTCGCACTCGCTTAACGGAATAAAGTGGGTCCCCATGAGCGGCCTCCCGAACGGGGGCCGGGGGACATTGCAGATCTGCGCCGAAGGTCCGTCCGGCGAGAGCTTACATGATCGGAGGCATCACGTTCAAACAAAAATGCGCCATAAAATCAGATAATTGAAAAAGATTTCCGTTATTGAGCTTGGGTAGCTTTTCCCTTCACGCTGGTTCAGAAAGGCCCTTCTCCCGTTACTCTCGACATCGCCAAACCTACACCCGGCAACATCAGCACTAACACCGCAATGGCACGCTCCCTTCGATACCGCGACGGCGTAGCAATCGCCCAAATCATCGTATTCCTAGTTTACCTCGCCTTCGGCATCCTCTTCCGCATCCAAAAGAAAATGGGCTGGCTCGGCATCTCCTTCATCTCCACCATCCGCATCGTCGGCGCCGGCTGCATGCTGGGAACACTCACAAACTCTTCGCGCGCAGTCTGGGCCGCCATCTTTGTCTGCGAATCCCTCGGTCTCGTGCTCTTGACCTTTGTACTGCTTGATCTGCTCAAGAGGGTGTAAGTCCCCGTCTCTATCCAGTGTCCACTGCTTTACAAAAGAGAACACCGACGCTGACACACCACCCACGAAACAGCAACGCCTTCGTCCAGGTCCTGACACAATGGCACTTCCGCATCCCCGAACTAATCTGCTGGGCCGGCCTCGGCATCTCCATCGCAGACTACATCGTCGCAGCCAAAAAGACATCCAACGCCACGGCGCCCGGCACGCTCACGAGGGCGGGTGTAGGCCTCTTTGCCGCGCTCTACTTCTGTGGCGTCCTCCTCTTCGTGCTTCTAGCGAGGGAGTGGAGACGGATTCCGCAGGCAGAGAGGCGGGCCATGGTCGGGTTCGCGGGGTGTTTCCCCTTCATGGTTGTGCGGATCTCGTATACGATTGCCTATGTTAGTACCGGGGAGAGGAGGTTTAGTGCGGTGAGTGGGGATACGACAACGTATCTGTTCATGACGGTCTTGATGGAGTTTGCAGTGCTGGGGTGTGTTGTGTGGACTATTTGGGGGCTGGATAGAGTGTATGAGCAGGTGGAGGCAGTGCGTGGGAAAGATACTGGTGAAGTGGATGATCTCGTCGAGTCTGGAGGGCAGAGATCGAGACACTTGGAAAATTGATAGACAGTAGCTTCCTGCATTTCAATTGAATTCGTCAAACCCACGGGGGACCAGTCAATGAAATGGCTGGTAATGAGCCGCCCATAGGCACGGCGATATCGGATATTGTCAGAGCATATTCACATCTACTGGCAATGGGCAAGCAGACAACGTGTAAAATACTAGCAAGTTAGTTGTTCCTTTTATTTACCTAGCTACATCGAACGCCAGTTGCCAGTGGTAATGAAATAGAAAGTAAAAACCTTTTACCTTGGTCGATTCTTTTGCAAATATGCAACCCTGCCTCGAGGGTCTTGATAACTTTCATTTGAAGCCATGCTGTTAGATCTTTCCAGCCTCTCCACCTGCTACCTCACATCTTGACGCGGAACAAGTACCGAAGACGGACTTGAGCAAGATCGTAAGCAATATACTCGTTGTACATGAGGGATGCGCCTGGAACATTGGTGGGGCCCGGCGTAACGCTCACGTCGGGCTGCGAAATCGTTAGTAATAGATCTTTGCGTTGCAATTGAGGTGCGGCTTGTCCTCACCATCTGGATTCCCTTAAGGTCCGGGTTGACACAGCTAGCATCCTTCCACTTGCTCGGCCCGGTGTTACCCTGACCCCAAGTGGACCACATGCCGCCTGCCTTTGCATCATCGCCCGCGTTATAACTCGCTCTCGTAAGCTTCTGCATTGGGTCACCAAGCTCAGCCTCGCAAAGCAGCAGCAACGCCTGACCCCCTGAGTTATAGGAGGCGCAGTAGTTTGCTGACTTGCTCGACATGTCTGCAAGGTAAATGCCCTTGCCAAACATGTAGCCCGACACGGGGGCCTCAGGAGGGGCGATTCGGAGACCCTGGCTGAGAATACCACCATAGTTGGTGACTCGGGAGCCATGCCACAGCAATCTGCGGTCGGACTTGATGGATGAGAACTCGCTCTTCTCGAAGCGCTCCAGCTCGCCCTGTCGTTCAATCCGGAAGATGTCCTCAATCTTGTAGGTGTGGCCGTGGGTAGAGCCCCTGGATCCATTCAGGTATTCGGCAAGAAGGGTGAACTCGGCGCTCTTGCGGTCAAGGGGAGTCATCTCCTCCATTCCGAGACCCTGGTACTGTCTGTCGGCTTGGTGAACGTCCGTATTCTTGCGATCAACCTTCATAAGGTCCGCTGCGACCTTCATGTCAGACAAACTGTCGAGCAAGTCGACTTCCTTCTTCAGCATAGCACCAGATCCAATGATGGGCGGACGGTTGCGACCAAAGGCGTGGGGTATCAGCGAGTAGTACGAGTTGGACAAGTGCTCAGTCGCAGCCGGGACCGACATGTGGTATTCGGAGTCGGCAAGCGTGCTGTCGTTGAAAAGAGCGGCCAAGTCTTTGAGCACCTGGAAACCTCTTAGAATGGTATTCTTGCTGAGCTTTCCGAGAGGCAGCTTGTTGGCATCGTAGTTCATGGAGGTCATGGCCTCGCGGAAGTATTGCTGGTTGAAGATGAGGCCCATCAAGTCCTGCACCGGTTGAGGAAGGGAGGATTTGACTGGGTCTGCCATCTCGTCGTCGCTGTCGTCCTCTTCCTTCTTGACGTCGCCGGCCGCTCCCTCCTCATCGTCTTCTTCATCGTCGTCCGAGTCTGGCTCGTAGCTACGCTCAACAAAGGCATACTTGCCGGGTTTGGGAGGGTCTGCGCGCTTGGCCCACGCGATACCACTCTTGTCTTTGAACTTCTTGTCGTAGTTCTTCAACGCGTCGTCGAGGCTACCATTGCCGAGGACAGCACACTGGCCGAATTCTCCGACTCTGCCCCAGCGGGTCCACGTTTTGAACGTTTTGCCATCTTGAACAAGCTGCGGGTACGATTAGATGGCGGCTTGGACTAGTACCATCAGTCGGCGTGCACATACCTGAATACGATAGAACTTGTTGTTATTGTTTGAAGCATTCGTTTGGTTCAGAGATGCGTCGTAGATGACACCGTCGGGTGCAATGTAGACGGTTCCCTGGACCTTGCAGCCCTCGTCAAGAGGAACCACGATTCCTTTGGAGGCTGTCTGGGCATCGCCACTTGCAGCCTTCTTTTTCACGTCGGTCTTGTCGTCAGCATCGTCGGCCACGGCCGCAGAACCAGCAGCCTTCTTCTTGCCCTTGACACCGGCGGCAGCCTTCTGCTTCTTGACGTCGGGCTTGGCATCAGCATCACTGTCATTGTCAGACTGAGCATCTGCCTTGACGCGTTTCTTGCTCGCGGCACTGGTCTGGGATGCAGCGCTGACTTGAGACTGCGACTGCGAGCCATTCTGCTGCGAGCCGTTGGACTGCGCTGAAGCTTCATTCTTCTTTGTGGAACCGTTGGTGGCCGCAGCCGGGGCGGCCTTTGCCTTGGTTGTTGTGGTTTTGCCGGGCTCAAAATCGCTCTCGGCGGCCTTGGACCCCTGAGACTCGGACTTCTCGGCCCAATCAAGGGTGACGATGAAGATGCCATTCTTTTGAGCGGAAGCAACTTTGGTGGTTACAGCTTTGAATTCCTCAAGTGTCGTGATAAGGTGAGTAGTCTTCTTGGTAATTGACTTGGCGATGCCGGCACCGAGGGAGGAGAGCCACGACTCGAGATCCGTCCGCTTCTTGTCAAAGGTGCCACTGATGGCAATGACAGTGCCAGCCAATGGCTGGGCCGCAGGGGTGTTGGGAGCAGCGCTTGTAGCTGCTGCAGCTGTTCTCCCGGATCTCCTTGGAGCGGACATTGTGGGCGGGATGTGGAGGTTATGCGGCTATGTATACAGGGGAGCTTGATTGAGGGAAACAGAGCTTGGAAAGTATGACAAGGGTCCCCGTGTTGAGTGACCGAGTCCAATCGATGGTGGTTGTGTGAGATTCTAAGATGGAAAAGAAAGTGAAGATGAAAGACGAAAAGATGAAAGGGAGTCGAGATGATTTATTTCGCTGTGCCTCCTTTGACTTTGGATCAGAAAAACAAGTCAGCTCATTGCCAATTGGAGTTACCTCACCTAGTGCCTTGGGACCTGGGTGGAAGGTGCCGCACGCTTTCAGCTCCTTCTGGACGAACCAACATGGTCCTGCAGGCACCAACGCCGCTGGTGCCTGGCGCACGAGCCACCGCGACTGCTCGAGGTCCTCGCGAGTTCACGTGCCGTCTCAACATCAAGGTACCGCCGTACCACCACTAGGAACGGAGTACTTCACTGTCAACCACTTCTAGGTGCCAATCAAGGTACCTAGATACTTGACGATGTTTCTCCCCTGGAGACGCTTTTCAGTTTTAGAGGAGCTCCTGCCTGGAGCAAGGTATTGGCTTCAAATTGCAGTGTACCTCAAGTTTGCCATCTGAAGTATCCGAATCGACTCCCAAGTCATCAATGGAAGGTGCGCTGCCGGATGGAGTTGCTCCCGTGCCTACGGTGGGAGGGCAGGTGGGTGATGGCCCAAGCTTCTTCCATGTCAATCTTGAATGTCACTGTGGTCGCCCTTGCCAATTGGACGCAGCTTCCATTGCCAGACTGGAGGCACCAAACTTAATGATGCCTTACAGCAGCTTTCCGGCGAACAAGCTCCCTAAAAAGGGCAGACTAGGACAGCCACAAGCCAATCAGCAAGAACAACCCAACGCAGTCTGCGCCGTTGGTCGCACCTTCCAACAGTTGTGCGACGTCCTCATACTGCACGTCACCTTCCAGAACTCGACTACCATTAGGCAGGAACGACCCAGAATGGGTATCGGCATACGGGTACCGACAGGCAACGATCGGATTTGGCAAGGCTGAAGCAGCAACAGCTCCTTCCTGCCCGGCATCTGCAACTAGGTACCTGTCTCGTGTATACTGGTACTGAATTACTTTGAGTTGTGCGAATCTTTCAATCTCGGCCAATTCTTTCCCGCTTCTGACACTTCCGAAAAGCATCAGCAACTCACCTGCGAGTTCCCCGCTTCTGCCTGGATCGTGAAGCTTCGCCCCACCCACTCTGATTCATTGGACTTCCATACTAATCATTACGTCCATCGACCCAACTATCGGGAGCTGCTGGCAGGATAGGTATCATTGCCCTTGGTATTTCTCGCGTCTTTGATTTTCTCTGTTTATTCTCTTTGTTTATTCTCTAGAAAAGAGAATACTCTCTAGAAAAGAGAATACTCAGCTCATCTGTTTTCAGTTTCATTTTCAAATTCGAATCTCTCTACCTTGAACGAAGCAGTGCATCAATACCTTGGCACACTGCCGTCGCCCTCCCACAATGTCACAGCCTACGCCATCGGCATCAGAGCCTTCAATATCAGTCATGGATGCGCCGGCAAACCCTCAGTCCAAATCGCCCTTCAACAAAGTGCCTCTCGAGGTTCTCATTCGCATATCGGATCAATTGTCAACTCCCGACCTGGGAAGCCTTCGTCTGACATGCAGGTCCATAGAGCAGTCCATGTTCAATATGTTCATGAAGGAGTTCTTTGCTCAACGCCAATTCATGCTCACCGAATTCAGCCTACAGACCCTCATCGACATCAGCAAGTCGCGGCTGAGTGATTGTCTCGACTATGTCATCATCGGCCTTAATACATTCACACGCCATTACTTTTCCCCAGGAGAAGAAGCCCAGGAAACCCGCTATCGCGAAGCCCAATCCGATCACCACACCCTGGTCAACAGCGGTCAAGACGTCGCTATGCTGACGGAGGCTTTCAAAAACCTCAAGAACCTCAAAACTGTGGGCATTCGTGACTACCATTCCGCGGGAAGGGGCTTTCGGGATGGCTTCGAGGTCAGCTGGGCGAGTTACGGCGCCACCACACTCCGCCAGGATACCGGAGTAGATCTTCTGCGCATACCTATCGATGAGATGGTCGCCTACACCAACAAAGTCTTCATCACCCTTTTTACCGCACTTGGTCATGCTGGTGCCCGGCCCAGTGCCTTCGAACTGCTCCGCCACCAGCAAGGCGTGCCCTCTGACGACGCTTACAACCTCTTCACCAAATACCTCAAGCCCAAGGTCGTCCCGGTCCTCGAGGGCATCGAGACCTTTATGAGCGTTGTGAACGTAGCGACCGGCCCCTTCCGAGTTACGTCACTCACAGGCAGCGCGGGAACTCAACTACGACGTCGACACGATTATTCCCTGCGTCTCTTCTTGGGTCACATGCCGAACCTCAAGCATCTACGGTTGAACTTTGCGCACCCAGGCCATAACTCTGATGCTGTTGATGAATTCATTGACTGGCTGGGTACACCTGTCCTCGGTGCTCATTCTGAACCGGACGACAACCAGCTGCAGATGCCTCCAGCTCCGGTAGCGTTTCCCCATCTGGAAGAGATCAACTTGGGCTTCGTTGAAGTTGAGCCGAAGCGGCTTCTCCAAGTCGTGCGAAAGCTTGCACCAACACTGAGGAATCTCGAGCTGTGGAAGGTCACGCTCCGCAGCCGTACAGGAGCTGTTCAAGGGGACTATAACGCGAGAGGCGACATTTCCATTATCAACATGTGGGCTCGATTTCTCCAGAGTCTGCGCGACGTCCCCAACCTCGATCTGAAACATATCATGGTCGGTTGTCCTGCTCAGCGCATGTCTATGACGAGCGCCAGGGTATGGGTTCAAGCCACAGACGGGGTGCCGGACAAGACTGTGAGCAGACGCGAGTACACAGGCATCGACTGGAGGCATTTTGTGGGAGACTTGGCTAAGCAAATCATGGTTGATATCCCGCCCGAGCGTAAGCGCAACCCGGAGTCGGACGAAGAAGATGACGAAGATTCGAACGATGGTATGGACGATGACATTGACGATGACATGGACAACGACATTTTGGAAGATGACATAATGGACGCGATCCAAGGTCAGTAGTTACGTGCTGCAACTCCCTTTAGCTCTTGCGAGGCGCCATTCTCAGAGTACTACGATCTAGTCAACGTGGTAGCTGCTTCAGTGGCCGTGGAATAGGATGACGGAGCTGGCGAGGGGTGAATACTACATAATGGCTGACGACTTGATACTCAACCCAGAACAAATGGAGTCAGGAGGCTACTTTCCAGATGAAATTGAGGAAGCGCTGGATGGTCTCGAAGACACGATAGCCTACGAGCAAGGCTTTTACCCGATTGTGTTTCAGTAGACGATGGTATAGGAAACAATTAGGCCTGGGTCGTAATTCTGCTCGACTTTTCTTCCTATGATGACCACTTTTTTTTTTTGGGGGGGGGGGGGGGGCAATTGGAGAATCTTGGTGGCTGAATGGGGAGTCTAGCCATCGAGTTGAAGACTTGAGGTTTCCCGTCTGGTGATGCTGGCCATGTAGTTGCTTCTGGAGGTGTATTACAGTCGGTGTAGAGTCTGGAATTGGGATGAAAGGACCCACCATGTAGATATCTAGGCAGCTGGCCCGCTCAAGGAAGTCAATCAGGGTTGGCATACGGATGGGCATGAAGCGGGCGGTCTTCGGGTCCGTCCCCACCTCAGTCACCAGCCACACACGCCTGTAGACAAGGCGATAAGGTAGTCAAGCCACAAGAACAGGTGGCTTGCACCATGTGGCTCATGCTTCCTAGGCAAATTGGGTTCAAACTCTATCGTCGGCAAAAGCAATCGTTTTTGCCCTTTTTGCATAATCAAGGCAATTCAGCAATCGAGCGATCCTTGAACAGCCCATCGGCTTGCTTATCTCAGGTTAAAACAGGCTCTCGGGGGCGGCTATTTGACGCCATATGAGCTTAATCCATCGTCGTCTTGACTTTGACGGGTAGGCAGTCGGCTGGCGCACTAACGAACATCTCACTTTCACCCACAGACAGCGTGACCAACACTCGACTCAAGACAAGAACGTCTTATCTGCCGATCAGACTCACAGGAGAGGGAACGGAAAAGCAAAGACCACCAATCCACCCACTCAGTTCCTTGGCGGAGATGGCGACTCGCAGATTTCGCCACTACGCCTCGCTCTGTCTGATTATACAGATTGACACTGGGCAGTGAGTTCACTCAGAACGAAAGCGAATTACATCACTGCCACCGTGCCACGCAGAACACTCACCACACAGTATCCGTACGGATACACACCGAGCCTGCTGCCCCTGTGCCCCTGAATGACATACCTCGCCTCCCGAAGACTGGAGCCACGATGGACCAGATTGTGTTTGGTCTGCTCTCTCGGAATCAACCGGCCAAAGTCACATTCGGCACGGGAGCCATGTTTGCTGAACGGGTGGCTGATTTTCTTTCATGCTCTTTGTTTTTTTTTTTTCTGCCCTGGACTGGAGATCCGGTTCATCGCGCCGACGTTTGGCTCGGAAGTGTCGCAGATTTATCGCTGCTGACATCTGTCCCCAGCAGGGTTACTTCAACACCTCGATGCGACTGTCTTGGCAATGAAGCTAAAATACCATGGCCAATTTCATCCATTAAACATCGTGCCGGCGTCAACAGCGCGAAAAGACACGCAGGGAGTTTATCATAGTACGGCGAGATCAAGTGATTGTTTGACCACTCACAGGACCATTCGGCGGAAGCTCTCAAAAAAGAATCAACAGAACTTGGCCGACCATGAAATATTGCGCAATCGTTATCAAATACCAGGCATCTTTGCAGCCGGCCGAGAAAAGCTGATCTCTTGAACTGTTTGACCGTTGGACTGTTTAATAGAACAGTCGTTGGAGGCTCACTCATGCCCATGCAGCGCATTTCGGCCAGAGTCCACAATCCACACCGCGTCGCCGAATATCTCTCTTCGAATATTTTCATATTGGGAATTTGTCCGGCTGGGCGCTCCATGATCCATCAATCATCAGCCCAGGAGGCCAACCAAACAAGCCAAGAACATGCAAGACCAACACTCATCCCGAACCTACCTACAGTCTTACATCGATAATGAGCGCGGGCTGAAGAGTCGCACCCGACGTGGGGCCATCCCGTTGAGCGAGCTCTGAGATGAAGGGGTGCAGCGAATACGCAGCTTGGCAACGCAACGTCCAGGGCCCCCGACGGTGCCCACATCACGCGCAAAAATTGTGCCTATTGTGGTCTTGAGCTCCTCAAATTCCCTTTCGTCCATGCCAACTCCAACGGTCATCCAGTGTCGGGCATATCCCGCCCGGGCTTGGCCCTAGCAGAAAAGATCAAAGGTCATCTCAATTGTCCAAATGCCCAAGAAAGTCAATACTTGTTGGCCTTTATCCGCGGCGACGGACCCATAAGTTTAAACTGATAGAGAAGGTGAACGCCCTGCAACTCCCGGGGCCGCTTAGGACTGCGGACGGGTCTGCTCTTACGAATGCTAGCTAGTCTCTACGGATACTCAGGTACTAACTAGCACGACTAGCAACGGAGCGGCGTAGCACTTGAGAAGCGAAGCAGGCCCGCCGTCTTTCAATCTTCTCAAGACGTGCCAAGACGTTGCCAAGACGCGTACGTGGGGAGCCTCAACCGTCGTTCTCATCGCTCACTGGATCCGGACCTTATTTCTCCATCCTCCGTCCAACATCCCATCCACTTCTTCGCCAGAACGGGCCAAGCAGGCGGAGATGAACCGTAGAGGGGGTGGGATGCGACGATACCTGGCTCGTAAACAAGCTCCCACTGTGCTGGCGACGACCTCGAGATAGCCGCTGGCGTATCTGTCTTTGCAGAGTACTGGGCAGGGCATAGAAGCACATCATATTCCTCTTCGACAGCGGTGGACTTGTCCGACATGGTGCGGGCGGTGCGGGATGAGAAACAAGATGACCATGATGGATCTCTAGTTCCTGGATATTTTCTGCTCTGCCCTTGGCTTCCACTTGGCAATCCTCTGCCTTTCTTCCAACCCCTGATTCCCTGATCTCCCGGCCTCAAGCCCAGTGCTGTTCATTGCTCCAATCTGCAAACCCCTCGTCCTCGCAGTCGCCATGCTCTGCTTGGCTATCCCCATCTGATCATTCTGGTGATGATCAATAAGCGCAACCCCCCCACTGTCGTCCCTAATCACTCCAACTCATCCCAGAACCCCGTCGATGGATCCTTCGTTGCACCGTTGCAACTCCCCCCCCCCCCCCCGTCGGGTGCTCTCCAGCAAACATGGAGGCGCAGACGAACCGGCTTGTATCCGATCTTGGATTAAAAAGAGCTCCCTTCCCCCCAGCCTTAGCCGTCTTTTGAGGAAGCTTGGCGACTCAGATCTGGCTCCTTCATCCGCTTGCTTCTCACTCCTCCTGTCGTGATTTCCGAATCTCGACATAGTCACTCTTTTGAACCTCCCAAAGCAAAGCAAAACCCCTCATACCAAAGTCCATAATGAAGTCCGTCCTCTTCTTCGCGACCGCCGCGGCGGCCGCCGGTCCTTACCTCGCCTGGACCGCCGACTCGTTCACCAAGCACGAGATCGACAACAAGAAGCCGTACCACTACACCAAGGCCGTCCTCTACGACGGCTTCGAGGCCGCCATCGAGCTCACCAAGGATGACGCCCTCGTCGACTGGTACCGCAGCCGTATCGATGATCTCGTCGTCCAGTCCAACGGCAGCATCCTGAACTGGAAGCCCACCACCTACTCCCTGGACGAGTACCGTATCGGCAACAACATCCTCTGGTGGTACGAGCGCACCGGTGAGGAGAAGTACAAGACCGCCGCCAGAACCATCCGCGACCAGCTTGTCGAGCGCCACCCCCGTACCGACGAGGGCGGCTTCTTCCACCGCAGCCCCGACTACGACTACCAGATGTGGCTCGACGGCATCTTCATGGCCGACACCTTCTACGCAAAGTGGACCTCCCTCTTCGACAAGGACAACACCACCGCCTGGAACGACATTGTCAACCAGTTCGAGGTCATTGACAAGCACACCCGCAACTACACCACCGGTCTCCTGTACCACGGCTTCGACGAGAAGATGGAGGCCGTCTGGGCCAACCAGATCACCGGCGCCTCTCCACTCACCTGGTCCCGTGCCGTCGGCTGGTACGCCGTCGCTCTCCTCGAGGTCCTTGAGCTCCTCCCCCGCGGCCACCCCGGCGTCACCACGCTCTCCCGCTTCTTCGTCACCCTCGCCGAGGGCCTGAAGAACGCCCAGGACAGCACCACCGGTGGCTGGTGGCTCATCATGGACAGCCCCTACGTCGGCCGCCCCAAGAACTACATCGAGTCCTCCGCCTCCGCCCTCTTCGTCTTCTCCTGGCTCAAGGGTATCCGCCTCGGCCTCCTTCCCGAGCGCCGCTTCTTCCCCGCCGCCGCCAAGGGCTACCAGGAGCTCACCACCTTTGTCGTCGAGAACGCCAACGGCACCGTCAACTGGAACGGCACCGTTGAGGTCGGCTCCCTCAAGAGCAACGCCAGCTTCGAGTACTACACCTCCGTCCCCATTGCCATGAACGACTACAAGGGCGTCGGCCCCTGGATGTTCGCCTCTTACGAGTGGGAGACCTTCAACCAGACCTCCGCCGGTGGTGGCAGCCGTCCCCGCGGCCCCGGTCGTGGTGGTCCCCGTGGTGGCCCTCGTGGCCCCCGCGGTCCCCGCACCTTCAACCGCCGCTACCACTTTTAAGAGAGTAGAGGTGGAAGTGTCTAGGAGAACCTAAAGACGTGACGGAAGCATACGGTCGATGATATCAAAGAGTCATGGCCCTCAAGCGTGTACATGAATTAAACTTAATTTCTTAATCCCTCCTCTGGGGGCGTCTGTACATTTTTTTCTCCCTCATTTACATGGACATAGATTCGTTTCTCCCTGATTATGTGTTGATCGTCTCCGTAATGCGTGATGTTCTGTCTGTTGTCTGGGTGCCTAGTGTGACAGTTGCCAAGGCAGGTTCTTCAAAGTCTCGTCGATTCTGTAGTCATGTTAGCCAAGTTCTCAAGTACGTCTCCCCGTAGACTCACCTTTTCAACCCTTCGGCCACGATATCCTCCTCCTGCGTATAAACCAACCGAAACCACCCCGGCGCAAGACAATGCTCTTCCCCCGGATGTACAAACACACCCCTCTCAACAAACCTCTCCGCCAACGCAAACTCTCTGTCCCGATCTGACTCATATTCCCCCTCCTCCCACGGCGGCGGCAACCACGGCGAGAGATCAATATACACAAACAACCCAGCATTCGCCTCCACATACCCAACCCCCATCTCCCTCAACCTCCCCGTCACAAATCCATACGCGCCCGCGATGGCTCGCCTCGAACTAGCAATAAACTCATCATGCCACACCCGATCCTCAAACATGGCAGACGCAATCGCGACGGACGGCCCGGCAGGACTATGAAACCTCACCACGCTCGAAAACGCCTCGTGCAGCGCCGCGTTTCTCGACACCAGCGCGCCCAGCCGCAGCCCCGACGACGCAAAGTCCTTGGCCAGGCCGTACTCCACGTGCACCAAGTCCGGGTCGATGATGCCCGCCGGGTCGATAGACAGCACAGACGTGAACTCGGGCATCTCCTCACAAGACCTAAACACGGAAAGCCCATACACCTCATCACTGACGAGATGAATCTTGTGCCTCCCACAAAACCGCATAATCGCCACAAGCGTCTCGCGGGGGTAACACCGTCCCAGCGGATTACTCGGATTCACAATCATCACCGCCCTAACCCTTACCCCCTTCCCCATCTCTCTCCGCACCGCAGCCTCCATCTCCCCAATCACCACGTCCGGCAGGAAACACGTCTCGGGCGTGGTATCGGCATACACGACCTCCACCCCCATCTCGTTCCCGAAATCAAGCTCGAACCGCCCATACACCGGCCTCGGCACCAACACACCCTCACCAGGCGACGCAAGCGCAAACGCGAGAATACACTGCACGGCCGTCGCCCCCGCCGCGACCCTCACATGCACCATGTCCAGCGGCGTATGGGGACTGAACGTGGCATTCAGATGCCCCGCCATCGCGGCGCGGAGACGGGCGCCGCCGGCGGTGCTGTAGCCGTACCCGAAGACGTCGGGCGGGAGCGGGACCGTGGCGGCGAAGGCGGCGACGGCGGGCTGCATGAGGGCGTTGCTTGCGCTGCCAAAGGAGATGAGGCCCGAGGGATTGGTGGAGGCCGAGTAGGTCTGGACGGGGGCGAAGCGCCACGGCCGATGGAGGGCCGAGGCGGTTTTGGCGGCGCGGGGCGAGAGCATCGCGCCTTTGGGGGATGTGGTGCAGGTCATTCGTGTTTGTTTGCGTAAGCGTGGTTTTTGGGAAACGAAAGCCTGGTTGATGGTGAACTATCTCACAAAAAGTCCGAATCAGCTTGGCTTTCCAAGAATGGGTTGTCGAGAGACTTGGGGTTGCTGATGTACTCGGAAGGGCGCCTCGGAGGAATAGATGCCGGCCGAGCGACCGGCATCCGGCGCGGGGAAAGAGAAGGGTTCATGTTTTGCGCACCTCTACGGCCTCTCAGCACCCATCCATGACCGGCCGGCGGGTTCCACTAATGGGCGCTGATGTGTTTCGTTACAACTTGCGCAAAAGCACTCAATTCCCACTCTGAAGCGATGCGTTTGCATACTAAGGTATTTGTGAAGCTTTACCACGTTTCACAATTGCTGCTCTATTCATGAGTCTCATGGGAGAGACGGACTGACTTTGACGGTATGAGTACGTGACATTGCACGGAACTCCGGGCCGGCGGTTGATGCTCAGACGCGGCCCCGCAGCCGGTCTCGGCTCCGGCGTTCGGTCGATAACCCCAGCGTGCTACCAAAGGCCCCTCTCGTGTTACCCTTGTCCTAACGTAAGGTAGTCTTATTCATCAAGCGACTATCTACTAGGAGGCTCGAGTCCTTTCCTCTCTTTGCCTCTCGTCAGTGCTTGGGGAGTGCTGCACCATTTAGTGAAATAAAAAGGGTAAAACAAAATTGTTCATGAATTTTGTTTTTAGCCACCTTTTATACGAGACTGATAAAGGATATCTTTCGTCCACCAGTAATCTTTTTGAATACCGCAAAAAAAGACTGTGAACCTAGACCGCCGAGTCCGGGCAAAAGTTTACTTTCGTCTGAGGAGATGTCCAGAATTATCGTGCTCGCTACGAAGAGATATTTCCAGACTTTTCTGTACCGAAAAATACACTTGAGCCTAATATTCTGGCGCAACTAGGAAGGTTGTATACTCAATCAACTTGTATACCCAAAATCATCAAAAAATGCCAAATTTTTACACTGAAATGGCAGCAGCTATGAACACACGCAGTCTTCCTGGATGTCAGTACCTCTAGAACATAAACACATTAGGAACTTTCAAATCCCGCAGCGCCCAAAGGCTCACCGGGATGCATTCGCCGCCAACAGCAATGGGGAGGCCCCAAATGAAGCCTCCTAGTTGATCCATGCGCACTTTTCGCTTAGTCAAGTAGACGCGACTGGCTGGTCTTCTGGTCTAGGAACACCCTCTAGCTTGCTAAACAGACATATGAGGTCACAAGAAAGAACACGCTGGAGATGCTCACAAGAAGGAGTGCTATTACAGCCAGCTTGTGTACCGAGGAAGCTTGTCACATAAAGGATCTTGCCCTCAACTTCGTATTCTCATACCTACATACATACATCGTGTCTATGTTCTAATGTTCACGCGTCCGAAAGTACGAGAAGAATGACGGGACACAATGAACGACACCTTGCCATGTTCAGCGAAAGATAGTGAGCTTCAACATCATTTTATGCGCAAGAAGCAGTCAGACGTCTAAAGAAATACACGAGGATCTCTCTCGTAAACCAGCGACTTGGCAATATCACGCCAAGGGAGAAGAAGGATGGCCACCGAGGGGTGAAAGAAGCTGTCAGGCTTCAGTTGGGCACTATAGCCATAGCTTAGAAGAGCCCAAATAACACCGGAAGTGGCCACAAGGCGGCCAAGCGGCCAGACGCCTTATACGGAAATGACAACAAACAGTCACACAGCATGCTGACAACGGGGCCGTCAACTGGGCTCATGCCTGCGCACTAGTGTCGGGAGCGCAGATTAAGCCACGATGGCATATGCAGCCCTAATCCCAGTGGCCCATTAGCAGACGGCATTAATGGGAATCCGGCAGGATTGCCTCCAAGGACCAAAGGTCGAGCGTTGGCTGATGGGTCCAACATGTTTGTTGTCACCGGCGCGCTGGTTGAATAGCTTTCCGAGCGTGATATCTACCACGTGTTGATACAACCTGGCCTGGGCAAATACCTGGTTGCTCCCACACAAGAACTACGTTGTATTATCCGTCCAGCTGGATCTTTTCGGGTCAAGTACTCACCGTTTATTGTCCTCCATCTCTGCTAGGCCCAGTTCAAAGGCATGGTACGCACAGCTTATCACAGAAGAAGACCGCCTGGCGGCACCAGGAGGACGGAATACAAGCCGGAAAGGCAGCAGAGACGCAGCGCCTGAGTCGCAGGGACCGATGACGGCTGGGGCTCAATAGGCGGGCGGGAGGCGGGATGCAAGATGGACATGGGGTCAGCGGAGCGAATGGGGGTCTGAGGTTGAGACGAATAAGACTGGTTGACTGGCGAATCTGACGTGCATGGGGATGAGCGATCTGTGGGCGGCCAGAACCGGGATGGAGAGGTATTTTGGTACCATCGATGGTGGCATCGAGGGGTTGGCAGGCGGCAGTGGTACGGGATCAACGTGATACCAGCCTGGCGGCGCAGAGTGGCTGGATCTACCCAGCTACGCGGTAGAGGCCAATTTAGAGGCCCAAAATCCCGCTCTGGTCATTGTTGATGGCACAAAGTGCCTGATTTTTGGAATGAGTGCCCCCGACTTGTTGTCGAGGTGCACCTCGTATGCGAAGCTGGCGAACTTGGTTTGGGCAAGGCGATATAGATTCCAGCGCGACAGCCTCGAAGGACTGCAGGATGTACTTTTTGCAAAACCAACACCGAATAGACCAGCAGTGGTAGTTGACACCTCGTACGGTGAGAATGAAGGCGGCTACTTGCTGGTAGTGGACGAACACAAGATCGTGAAGGTTTTCGTGCGGCGCTGAATGGGTACGAGCAAGTTGTACACGATGCAGCGAGTGCAACGAATGATGTGGTTAGAGAGCTAGAATGCAACCCATCCGGTGCGCGGGTAGATGAGCTGACCGTTTTGCGGTGTGGAATTCGGGTGGCATTCGGGGGACGGTCTGCCGACCTTGTCTGGACAGGTTTGAGGACAACGGCTGGGGCTGGCGGTACCTCAAAAGCTGCTGCAGGAGAGTGGCAGGAAGGACTCAGTCTGGTAGTCGACGATTGGCCCCCTGGAAACGGGAATTGTTGATGGAGATTGGAGAAGGATGTGGTGTAGCAGACGGTGTGGGTTGATGCTGGTTGAAGCTCGCTGGGTTGGTCAAGGGGTGGCCGATTGGGGCCCTGTGATGCGTTGGCATGGCGTGCCCGCTCTCGTGGACGATGCAGATTGGACGGCGGGTGAGCAGGGGGGCGCTGCGCTGTACGGCAGTGTCTCGAGCGGCGGGCAAGCCGTGAGGTAGTCGGGAATGGGCCTCTCTCTGTTGGTGTACTGGAGCATGTAAAACAACAGGACCAAAGGCTATGCATGCCAACTCATCAAGGCGGCCGGAAGCAGAGGTGACTTCTTTTTTCTCCCGAGTTGTTTTATTGCTTTCACTCTGCTTGCCCCTCCCCGGTGCTTGCTTGTGCCGCTGCCGCTGCCGCTGCCGCTGTCGCTGTCGCTCCGTTGACTGGCCCGTCGGTGTGCGTAGTGATTTGTCCGACTTTTGTTGGGGCGACACGAAAGACGCTGATGAGGTGGACGGCATGGCATGGTCAGTCGCTGTAACGGGACTCATGTTGCAGACCGCTTCTCTTCTTGGGTTGACCGTCGCTGACGGGACAGATATGCCGCAACAAAGGTCTCTCGGTGGGCAAGAAGCAAAAGTCGGCGGCAAGTGTCCGGCGGCGGGCGGCGGTGTTCTCTGCACTGCTGCAGGGCAATGCTCGATGCATGCTCGGTATCGCGGGCGAATGATTGCGCAGTACGTATTCTTCAAGTGACAGCTGTGTCCGACGTGGTACGCCGAGCAACGACGTACGAGGGCGGCGGCTCGTGTCGTGGAACAGGCAATAAGGCGAGCGAACATTGACTCGATCGGGTCTGGTCTTGTTGTGCGTGCGTGTGCGTGTGCGCATGCGCAGTGTCGCGAACCTGTGCCTGTGTAGGAAACATCGCGGCCCTCAGGAGCGAGGGTTGCCAACGTTGCCCGGCTAGAAGAAGCTTCTCCCGAGGTGTTGGAAACCTCGACGTAGCGAGTGACTAGATGGAGCTGAAGCAGGGGGAGATGACGATGCTAAAGTCAATCAGAAGCAATGGCGTGCAGTGGCCGTGGTTGGCTATCTTTGTTGGTCTGGCGATCCCGGTCCTGGTTTGAATCTTGAGCTCCAGCTGGATCTAGGGACTTTTATTGGTATTCCTGGCAGTATCCGCCGGAGCTGAGGATATTGGACTAGATGGCTAGGTGGTCCTAGACTCGTAGGTAGGCACCGGCCTGTTGCTTTTATTGGATGTGGTTCGCGTGGCAATGAGAAGAAACAAAAACAATGGCGACGAGTGATACTTGGTAATAGCGTACTCATGACTGTGTACAGTAATAAGAGTGGCGGCGAAAACGACAACGGGGATGGCTTCATCCAAGCAGCCAGGTGCTAGACAGTAAGTTAAGACTGGGTGACTGGGACGGGGGTGTGTTTGGGTGTGCGTTGGCGGGCAACGTCTTTTTCGTCCAATGTTTAGACCCTTTTGACTGTCCCACCTGCACCTTCTCTGATAGACTGATTGAAGCTGGTGCCTCTTTCCCACTTTCATGGATCGCATTTGCATTTTGTGTGAGGTGGCAGGTGGGAGAGGCGTGCCCCGTCCGTTCCTTCTAGCTTTGTTTGGTTTAGTTCCATCCCTCCTCCGTGTTTCCTTCCTTCCTTCTTTTCCCCTCCAGCCTTTTACCCCACGCTTGCCCGCCTCGACACTTTCTACCTGAAGTACCTAATGTAACGAATGTTCATGGAAAGAACGACGGGAGGCAGATGGACGGTACTTGGGCAAAGGCAGCGGGCCAGGTCAGGACAGGAACGTGTGTCTTAGGTAAACCCACTGCTGCGAAGGAACCGAGGACGCGAGCCTATGAGTGCTGATAGACATCCTCGACGCATATAAGTCATCATCTGACTTCAATACTTGCGGTGCGTGTGTGCGTGTGTGTACATGTGTGTTGTGTTTTTGTGTGTGTGTGTGATGGAGTGAGAGAAAGCTGCCATGTGCGAGTGTGGCCATCCTTGTCAGCAGTTCGCCCCCTCCTTTTTTTTTCTGTTTTGCTGCTGGGAGGATCATCCAGCGGTTCGCAGCTACGGATACAGGGAACCAGCAACTGGGGCACAACTTTACACCTTGGGTCTACCTTGCTCCGTTTCTCTTGCCACGCATTGCCTCTGCGTTGAAGAGACGGGACTGGACGCATCGCATAGGTCTCACGCACCAAACCCAATGAAAGTCTTTCTTGGGTTCCTAGCCGCTGGCCGTTGGCCGCTCGCTGGCTATCCTGTCGGTCCTGTCTCCGGCCCCAGCGTCCCATCCCTGTCTACCAGCTCATAGCTTCCATCTTCCTCCCGGCCTGTTGTTTGGCTATTTGGATACCCGTACCGTAACGGAGTATGGCTATGGGT
This sequence comes from Colletotrichum tamarilloi, assembly GCF_030869305.1. Taxonomy (NCBI): domain Eukaryota; kingdom Fungi; phylum Ascomycota; class Sordariomycetes; order Glomerellales; family Glomerellaceae; genus Colletotrichum; species Colletotrichum tamarilloi. The sequence goes on along the minus strand of NW_026849561.1, from coordinate 35,091 downwards.
CGGTCCAGTGAGTCGGTCGTGGCCGTGGACGTGGAGCCTCCCTGCCGGCACCTCAGGGCTCACCCACGCCCAGCTCCAGTGTCTGTTACTTGCAGCTCTCTCTCTCTCTCTCTCTCTCTCTCTCTCTCTCTCTCTCTCTCTCTGTCTCTTTCTCTAACCCTGGTCAGCGTGAGAAGTACCGATACCCAAGCAACTGAGGAGCAACAGCATGCAACTTGCAACAAGTCCACGATTATGAAAGTCTTGCTGTCCTCTTCTCTACCGTATTGTCTTCCGCATCAAGACACCTTACATGTGGTTGTACACAGATGCCTCCTTAGGTATAGGTACCAAGGTACATGATGTATCCAGGTATCTCTAAGGTAGGATGGGAGGTGGAAGGAGCAACCTGACGACTGGGAGGCGTGGGAGGCTGTTGGCAGATGGCAGATGAGGTGAGGTGAGGTACCTTGCAGTACGTACCTGACCCGGCCAGCCCACCCTCGTGTCGTGCCTGGTCTTGCCTTCCTTGCCTTGCTGTGCCTTCCTCGCCTTGCGACCCTTGCCTTCCTTTCTTGTTCCGTCCCTTCCTCCCGCATTTACCTTACCTTAAACCACGGCCAAACCTCCCATGACCTTCGCCTTGCTTGGGTTTCTGATTTGTTTTCATTTCCTCTTTTTTGACAATAGAATTTCCTTTCCATGTAAACATATCGGAAAAGGTAGTGAACACTCAACCTCTACACGACGACATCTACCTCACCTCTCGAGGCACTGGCATTGCGCCGACCTTTTCTCTCCTTCCCCCTCTGCCTCCGCCGTCTTTTATCGCTGAGTCTGCCCCGCTCCAGCAGATATCGTACCCACCCGCTTGCGCCCATCATCAACAGCGCACAATCGACGACATCACGCGATTGCGACAGAACAGCTATCAGCTTGTTCGAGAGCTGTTGCTGAAGCTGCCCGCTCGCCCTTCGACCGGAATCCTCATGTTCGCATTATGATTTCCATGCAGCGTTCCCTATCCTCGCCAGTTCGCGTAGTCTCTGCCCGTACGTTCCACCAACAAGCACCCTGAACATCGCCCACAAAGCGCTCTGTTCTATCGTAGCCTCCCGCTTCCCACCCTACCTGAAAGGTACTGACTGTTCATGTTCTCCTGCGCCTCAGCTGCCTCCCAAGATGACGCGAACCAGCCCCGATCCTCGAATCCTCCTTCCGAAACGTACAATGCGTCCTTCAGATCCCGCCGCCAGAGGTCTCCAAGCCCAACCCGAAGCGTTGAGGCCGTAACCCTGCCCGTCCGTCGTAGCGAAGACACACCGAGGAGACCCGCCTCTCGGTCGCACCAGAAGCCCGTGATTGCCCAAGCGTCAACACCCATTGCCACCTCTCCCGTAAAAGCCGCCATGGATTCTTCATCCGATACGGCACTCGCCTCCACCGCGGCAACGGCCTCTTCGCCTGCGCTCCCCCAGGCTCTGCTCCCAGATCCATCCATGTACACGAACCCTCATCTTGCGCCCGAACCTGATACAACGACCCTGGAGGAGCTCGCCCATTTGGTTAGACTGTCCAAGTACCAGGAGCGCAAGCGCGCAAACACACGCATACGTTTGCAGAGGAACCTAATCTCCACGGCCTTGTCAGCTCGTCTGAACCGCTGCGGTGAGATTGCCCGGAAGAATTTGGTTGACTGTTTTCGCTCCGATGACAAGAAGACCTTTGCTTCTCTGTTCAACGCCATTCACGATGTGCGTAAGAGCTGCGACGAACTGCGCCGCTATGCCCTGTTGGAACCCGAGATGGACTCTCTTCAGTCCCCTGCCTTGGCCTCCTCAGAAAGCCTGGACGCGCCACCAAAATCGACCTCGGGCTCTAGTTCTCTCGGATCCATGACCCCCTTTCTTTCCGAGTTGCCCGCCTCTGTCCGGGAAATCTTTCTTAACTTTCTGAACCAGATCAGGACCAACCCAGACTACTTGGCCACAAGATTATGTTCTCTAACCCCTACAGAACTCAATGTCTTTACCGGCTTCCATCAGGGACTGGAACCTGTAGAATCCGTGCTGCCCTACCACGGCCGCTCTACAGCCAGGAGTCATGCTGGTGGACCAAGTAGTCGAGCGCCCGCCCATTCCCCAAACGCCATCGAGCGTTTGCTGTCATTCCAACGACACGATCCCTTGTCCGCCCTGGTTCACACATGCTTCGCCAACTCGGCTGGTCCTGATAGCGCCGAGGATCGACGTCGAACCGAGATATGGGGCACAGCTCTAGCAAGACTTATCACTGAATCCAAGGCCAGCAGCGAGCCCATGCTTATTTCTGTTCTTAATGTCTGGACGGCCATGCGGGATTGGTCCGGGAAGTCTAACATGGAATGGTACCTGATGAAAATACTCGAGGATGGTGCCTTTCTTTTGGACAAGGCCGAGGACCAACACGGTACCAGGTTCAATCTCGCGGACTGGACGGCCAAGGACAGCATTGCGGCCGAGGAGTTCTACGATCGGGCCGTTAACGAGCTTTTTGAGATCATTGACGACGAGGATGCGACTGGCATCCCGGAAGGCCTCATCGAGCTAGGCAATGCCATCTTGAAGAAGCTTAACTCTAAGCTCGTCGATGGTACCCGAAATTGGTTTGTTTACAAGTGGCTCTTCTCTGTTTTCCTCCTTGGTGTTGTCATCCACCCGGAAAGCCACGGACTCATGGGCGATTACCACATCACCGAGTATGGCCGGCAGAAGATCCTCAAGCAGGTCGCCATGCGAGCACAGCAGCTTGTAGTCGAGGTGACCTGGAACAAGAAGGGAACGGTCTCAACCCCGCCCAAGATTCAAGGACACGTGGAGAGCATCCTGAATCGTTTCAAACGAAACCGTTCCCAGAGACCTCCAGCGAAGCTCCTTCCGGCCCGCTCAATCACATCACTTCGAGAAACAGTCGAGGTTCATCCTTATCTCGTGGTGAGTCCGGCAGATCTAGTCACCCTCGTCAACGCCTTGTTCCCGGAGCGACGGCCTATGTCAGCTCAGTCCAGCGGGCTTAGATCCGGAGCACCTTCCATCTCTGGGTTCTCGGCAATCTCACAGCCCATCTCGATGGGCGCCGCGCGGAGCAATTTTGACACGGCATCGATCCTCAGCACCAGTGCCTCGTCTGTTCTCAGTGACGCCACAACTTCCAGAGAAACAAATTTGGATGATCAAAGGACTGGCTCGCCTCAGCGGTACTCGCCCCCCGTATTGGATCCACTGGCTCAGCGACGTCTTAGTAACTATGAGGACGACGGGTATCGTCTTCGTTTTGCTCTCCGCGAAATGGGCACCCAGGTCGGCATGGATGTTGTCCAAGGCTCATGTCACCCATGTGCCGAACGATGGGCCGTGCTGTTTATCTCTGCAGATGGCAATAGCCTGTCAAGCCAGATGACTTACGACCCAGACGAAGATGTCGAAGACGAGGACCACTCTTCCACCAGCGAGACTGACGATGACGAGATTGATGAGAAGCCTGAGCTCGATAAAGACTACCACCAATTGCGAGATTCGATCCTAAGGCTTGTCGAGGATTTCGAGATCCCAGCCAGCATTGAGCCAGAGGCAACGAGGGCTCAGTTCAGCAACCGGGCGACTGGCATCAAAAAGTACCGATCCAAGAATAAGATCATCACCGCTGAAAAGTCATCTCCAAGCAGAAACCCCTACCGCAGACGAGACGCTGAGGTACAAGCGAGTGCCACGGCTGATGACTCGCAAACCAAGGAAGATTCACCGCCAACGACGGCAGAGAAGACAGGGGATGCAGATCCGGAGCCGTCCTCAGTTCTCATTGCTATGCTTACAGCTGCCTCGGCTCAGTCGCGAGCGCAAGCTGACTTCGTATCGGCCCACCTCTACTGGAAGACACTACAGCAACTAAATGCACTCAGCTCAGGGTCGCTGAGACGAAACGGGTTTGCCATACTTCTGAACATTTTCTCCCGAGGGCCTCGCGATTCAATCCGCCGCTGTGCTTCGGCCATTGAAGAATACGACGCCTGGCTCGTCTGGCTCAAGCAAAGCCAAGAACGACACGAGGGGCTCATCGACGCCATGATGAAGCGACTCAGGGCTCTTCGCGACAAGATGTGGTATGTGACAGACGTACGGAACTCTGCACCGTATGAGCAGAGTCGAAACATCTGCGCTGCCCTCAAAACAATGGGTATGCAGAGACGCTACAATTCTTACCAACGCAACCGCGCCCACCTCGCACGGGGACCGGCGTCAAGCTATCTGTATCGCACAGAGACTCAGATCATGGATCTTCTTGCAGCATCAGAAGAGCAGGGCGGGCCTAACAAGTTGAGTGACGATCAGGCAGACAAGACCTCCCGATGGCTTCAACAAGCTGGCGTTGAGAACTTCTGCTGTGGGGAGGAGCGAATTCACAGATTCGGCTGTGAAGTGGATACCTGCATTTCGAAATTGGTTGGCGAATCCATCATGGACAGCCCTGTTCTGTGGTCGAGTGAGCTTTACCAACGAGACAGACGCAATCTGGAGACAGGCAGCAGAGGCCCCCGAGACAGAGACCACGCATTCGACGATACGGCCAGCGTCATGAGCGACCCAGATCGAAGGTTCATGTCTACCGGTCGTCCAAGCTCTGTTCGGGACCTGCGGGCAATGTCAGCTCACAATTCTAGCCAGCAGTCATTTGACTCTGGCAGCTACCGTTTTTCAAGGGCAAGCACAGTCTTGTCCGACATCATTGATGGACAGGACTATTTTGGCGTCTCGTCGCCAGTCCACACCATCGACTCCAGTTCTACGTTTTGGTCGCCCTTCCAGTCGGCGATATCCCCGAGCTCGACAACGTCCCGCGCCCAGTCTCCCACGACAAGCATGACAAATCTGTCCAGTGTGTTCCAATCACCTCATTCCCATCTAGGCTCGCATGCGAGTCATTCTACCGGCAGACCTGGCACATCAGCATCGTCCAACGAGACGATTCATCAACAGCGATTGTCGGAAGAGAAGTCTCGTTTCCTCAACGAGCTCCGTCAGACTTTAGTCAGTCTTCTTCTGTCCGACTTGGGCACATTGGTCTTTTCCCGCGGCTCCGAGACAGATGACTGGTTCTCCTCGTTGGGCCAGGAATGCATCGACAGGCGTGATTCCCTAGACCGACGCGCGCGGAGGTCTGCCAAGTCTGGCAAACTGTCACTGAGACCTCGTGTCATTGAGAAGAAGAAGAGCTTTGGGAATCTGCGAGGTGCCGGCGAAACAGACAAAAACTCCGAGACCACGGAAACTGCCAGTGCTCCGGGAAACGACAGTCCTTCCACAAGCGACACCGTGCCTGCGCCAAGCAAGGCCACCTCTAAGGAGTCAACTCCCGAATTTCCTTTCAAGAAGGCTTTCCAGCGCTTGCTTCGCATGTTCAGTGTTCATCCCAACCCTCATGCCAAGTTAAACGCCCTATACGAGCTGCAGCAACTCATCGTAGCATCTTTGGCGAGTGGTAAAAGGTCAAGAATGGGCTGGAATCGACAAGAATTTTTGCCCGGCGCCATTGATGACCCCACAGGCTCTAGCCGCGCCAATCCGTTGGAGGAGGCTATCGACAACGTCAGAGGAAGACGCTCGCATACCCTTTTGCAAGCACCCGCAACTTCGCCACCGGTCGTTGGACCCCGTCCAATGCGTCAGGGTAACAATGATGTTCGCTCTGGCGCTACAAGCAACCCGACAACAACCGATGCCGTCACCAACGTCTTGCGAACATTGTTCCGGGATGCGTCTATCCGGCCAAAGACACTTTTCCGCGATCTTCAGTTCATTGCGGCATTTGTGAACCCCACAATCCTTGACAACACAGAGAAGGGCACGGCGTTTTGGGACACTGGTCTTGCCGCCTTGAATCTGAAGCAAGAGGTCTGCCGAACAATGATTGAGGTGGCGGACGAGGTCCAAGGGGTGTATACTAGCACACGCAAGACGACCAATGATGCGCCTGCTCCAGACGCCGAGCGACTGGAAACAGAGTCACCCCCTCCTGTCACGACAGCCTATAGCTTGGCACAAGCAGGAAAGATGTGGACCATCACCGCCAAAGAGGGTCTGCCCACGGCCCAGCGAGAGCTCGCAATTTTCTACTTGTCGAACCCTGAGCTCGTGGAGCGGACCACCTTGCCCCTCTCGAAGCCACGCGAGGTCTTCAAGCAGGCCGTCATGGACAAGTATGCTGGTCCTTCTGGACGCACAGGCCCAGGTACCAGACTCTACCCTGGAGACAGAAGTCGCACATCGGCAGGCGCATCAGGGCTCGGTGGCTCTGCTGGCTCCCAACATCCCGGACAAGATGCGGGCTCCAAAGACGGGGATGTTCGCAGTGATCCCGCGTTGATGTGCGTGGCAGTCCACTTCTTCCAGGCAGCAGAACAAGGCGGCGATGAGCTCGCAACGTCTTTCCTCCGACAGAATGAGTTTAATGCCATGAGCTGAAGCGTTGAGAGTGTGATTTGCACCCGGCGATAATATTTTTTTTTCCAAATTTCGGGCGCCGGGGGCGCTCTTTTCCATATTTATTTTGAACATTTTCCTTTTCACGAGTACGACGCGGGCATATCCAGTTGATCATATTGGGAAGCTGCGGGATCTTTTCAATGTAATCCCCCCCTTTTAGATGACTACAGTAGAAAGGGAGGGACATTATGGTAGCAGGCACTCGGCCTTTTATGGAGGATATACCACTTTTCTACATACGATTACGACTTGGGTATGAAGCACAGGCTTGGGCCAATTTAGATGACATTTATTCACATTTATACCCCGTGCAGTATTCTCGTTCTGTGAAGGTGTCCAACTCTGTGGTGATTGTGACAGGTCTTTGATGTCCAATATCGACAAACAGCATTTGGCATCGTTCTGAGGTATGACGTTCTCTTCAAAAACTAAGATATTCGCTTACGCCACGGAAATCATAGGGCAGGTTAGGATGATTGAAACAATAATGTATTCGCATTGAGCCCCGTTCGAGGCCTCAATCAGAGTGCGTACTACGGTAAGACAGCCCGGCTCCGTTGGCCTAGGTCAATGCACCGAAAGGAGATGACCTCCTCCCTTGTTCCCCCTGACGAGCAAGCTTCAAAATAGCTTCCTCTTGCATGGATAGCCCTCACTTTCTGGAAGTTTGGGTGTTACAAAATCAAATAGTGTCTCGAAGGACCCCAAACGCCGCCCAATTTTTCGAGTGCTCATGTCCACATCGACCATGTCTCACAAGTAATGTGTGTGAAACCATACAGAGCTTTTAGATAACCGACCCAGATTCATGAACATATGCATGCCTACCTCTAGCGAGGCAAGAGAAACTTTGGAAAGAATTTACTGGCCTCTGCCAAAGCGAATGTCGAAGTCCTTGAGCACGCTCATGATACTCGCCGCCTCGACCTCAATGGGTAGACGAGAAGGCGACGGCAGCGTCTGGCCCGGCTTGGGCGCGGCGCGAAGCTTGGGAAGCCAGGAGCCAATGTCGTCGGCAGCCTTTTCAAAGTTTCGGTGGCTGGAAAGGGTCTGGTAGGCTTCGGCACAGCTCAGGCTGAGGCCGAGGCGTCCCTTAGAGGGGAGACGGGGTGGCGGCGCCGGCGCGGACTCGGACTTGCAGCATCCGCCTCCAGCACCAGCACCTCCACAGCAGCCACCTCCGGAGCCGCTTCCTCCACTTCGCTCAAAGTTGGCGGACAAGGCGCGGCAGAAGAGACCCGACTTGGGGTCGGCGAGACACTGGGCGCAGGATCCGGGGCCCTTGGGGCCGCAGCCGCGAGAGACGGGAGCGACGGGCTGGGTGGTCTGGGGACGGGGACGGAGCTTGACGGCGCCGTCGGCGTCGATCTCCATTGGCATGGGGGGAGGGACGGCATCGTTCTCTGAGGGAGGGGGAGTCTGAACCTGCTGGGAATAGGCGGGAGGAGGTCCGTAAGGGGTGGTGGCGGGTGGGCCGAGAATTGAGGTGTCGGCGCAGAGGCAGTAGCTTCCGTCCTTACAAAACCCACATGAGTCCTTGAAGGCCACGGGAGGCAGCTGGGGTTGGGGCTGCACGATGGCAAGGTTCGCTTGCTGGTGCTGGTGCTGTTGCACCTGTTGCACAGGTGCCTTCTTGGAGAACATGGCGGTGAAGTCAATCTCCGTCTCCTCCTCAGGCGGAGTGGGCTCGACGCGGGCACGCTTCTCGGAGGATGTCGGCGCCGAGGGCGAGGGAGCTCTCTTTAGGTCCGAGATGATGGCGCTTTTGATAGTCTCCTCAAGGCACTGGCATCTACCTCCGAGAGTGCATCCGCCACATCCCGTGACGGTGTCGGCAAGAATTTCGTTGGCACAGGAGCATCCTTCAGGGCCGCATGACCCGCATCCAAACGGGGCAGGAGAGTCTTCCATGTGAGTTGAGTCTTGGGGAGAGACGATCTGTGAGATGGAAAAGGGCTGGTTTGCGTGGCCAGCCGATGGGGTGGGGGGGTGCTCGTGGTGAGCGATTTGGGAACCTCGGCGCTGGGGAGACGGCAGGCGTCTCGGGGCGGCGGCCTGCTGCTCGTTCCAACGTCTCTTCTGGCTTTCAAGTTCGGACTCGGCCTTGACACGATCCTTTCTCTCGCGATCCAGCATATTTTCGAGAACGAGGCAGCGGGACTTGAAGGACTGTAGCTCCATCTCGAGGCCGTGGACCTTGTCCTTGAGGTCTTTTTCGACCTTTTCGTGACCTTCACGGATCTCATCGAGTTGTTCCTCCAGCTCGCCAACTCTGGCGGCCCTACGCTCGCGGAACGCCCTCTGAGCGGCACGGTTCTGGGCCTTGCGCTTGGTGGGTGGCGTATCGGTGGCAGGCTTGCGGCCGGGCTTGGGCCTGGGAGGTATGACCCATTCCTTGGTGGTCATAGACATCTTGGGCGCCTCTGTGACGGGCGGGGGACTGATTACGGAGGCCATGGACATTTTGTTCACGACCTGAGGCGGCCTGGCTGAGATGGGTTGCTGTGCAGCGTTCGGTCTGATGGCAGGTAGTTGGTGCGGGGCGTGGGAGGCATTTGTCGGTCCGCTCGGATTTGGTGTGGAAGGACCGCCGGGTGTGCTCGCGGCAGGCGAAGCGGCGGAAACGGGGGTCGAGACAACCGAGTTGGAGCGAGATGCGGCCGAGTAGACGCTTCGGGCGTCGGTTGCGGGAGGTGAGGTGACGGGAGAAAAGGTCGACGACGAGTGTTGCTGCTGCGACGTCTGGTTGTGGGAGGAGGAGGAGTTGTTGGTGGTGGTGGTGGTGGTGGTGGTAGATGAGGAGGGAACAGTGGTGGAAACACCTGAGGCGGCCATCTTGGTGGATCGGAAGAGGGACGACCTAACGAGCAGCAGTGTTCCGCAGGCGGGGTCCGCTAAGGCCGCTCATTCGCTGTCAGGTGGTGGGATATCGCCGCTAACAGCTGGTAGCCAGTTGGCGGGGTGTGGGTTGCTAATGTTTTTGCCAGCTGGTAAATCCGAGGGTGCGGTTCGGCGCTCTCTCGGCTCTTGAGATCTGATAAGAAAATGGGACGAATTGATGGTTGTAAGACCGAGACGTGCTGAATGGTGTTGGGTCTTCTTTTTTTCCCCTGTTCTTGTGTCCTTCTTCTTGTTCGTCTTTTAGTTGTGATGCTTGCTTTCCTGTTTGACTGATTGACCTGTTCGGAGAGCAATCGGAGCTGTATAAGTTGATATGATGCTACTGTTTGGCGATCTGGGCTGATGCCGAGCAGAATCGAGCAGATACCCCTACAGCGAAATGCACAGCTGATAGGTCTGTCTGTCTGTCTGTCTGCGCTGTACAGAGTAGTGTTATGCAGACGAATGTGGTGGTGCGCGCGTGTTGCCGAGTGGGTGACAGAACAGAACCTGTTTCGAAAGATGATGTCGGCAGCGAGGTTCGGATAGCTGACTTTGTTGCTATAGGTACTTGCCTGTGTAAGTGAAGCCAGGAAATAGAATCGTCAAGTCGGTATGTGTAAGTGGGAGAGTCAATGTTGATGAGGTGAAGAAATGTTTGGATTGCGGGCTTGTTCCTCTTTCTTCCGACACTTCGGAGGATGGTGGGGAGGAAGGAGGGGATTGGAGGGACAGAGCGGAACTGGACAGTGGAGGGGGGAAAGGGCCCAAGGCGAAGGGGGAAGGGGGGGAGGGCGACATTCAAAAAGGAATTTTTGATCTGATTGATAAGATTATCTTGCTCGCAAGGCCCCCACCAGGGCCTGCGCTAGCCTTTTTTTCTCTTTTTTTTTCTCCCTCTGTCTCTCGCTGTTTCCTACCCGGGCACTGCCTGCCAGAGGTACGTCGCCTTCTCACTCGCCCGGTCATTACCCACTCATTTCATCCATTTCACTCACTCACTCACCACAGTCTCACGCAGACCTCAGTCACAGTATTCTCACACTCTCACTCACTCGGAAATGGCCCCCGACATCCGCAAAGTAAATGCACTACTCTCACTCATAGTTTTTACTCACTCTCAGTGTCTCGCACAAACACACACTCCAGCCCACACTGGGGGAATCGTTCGATGGCTCCTGTTGCTTTCCGGCTTTCATCCCCATTCCGACCCTGCGATCTCGGACCTTGTTTCTTGGGCTTGGCTGGCCACAACACACTATGAATGTTACTATGTAGGGACTTTCAGGGCTACACAGCCCGGCTTCTCCCACGGATCACCGCCCTAGTTGACTGCGCGATCCACCATCGATGGGCTTTGATCCCCTTGATGGCTGAGTTTCCATGTCGTAACACCCATCCATGCCAGCCTCTCACTCTTCCGTTAACTACCACTTGACTCTGTGTCTATTACTCTGCGTGGGTGCCAAGCGCAGCCACATCCCGAGGGAATTGATCTCAGGGTCTGCCGATGTCGCTGCCCTTGCCCACCGGGCGAGTACATGATGTATGTGACCAGTGATGACCGTGGGATAAAGTTGCATCCAATACAACAGTGTAGGACAGGCCTGTCACTCCATCAACAAATGAGAGCGGCCCTTTGTCCGATGACTCCCTCGTAAGCCGAGACGTCCGTGATTCTACTCTAAATCTACCTTGCAGTACTCCGTAAGGCATGAGTAAACAACCGTAAAGACAAAAACCAGCGGGGGAAATCAATTTGACACAAAGTTTGATGAGGCTTTTCGGCAGTGTCTACGGAGTGCAAAAGCGAAGACCAACGAGTCAGGATCGCCGAGGTCTTGATTGAACTTGCACAAGTCAGTCGCATAAAATACACACAATCAATGGCACAGTACTCCGTAAGATCTGTATCCATCCAGTAACTTGAGCCGAAAAAAAAGGTACCTGATAATCGGGGATTTATGCCTCAATGGAACCTGCTTCAGGTGTCACCGCCAGTCGTCCAATGGCCTTGGAGCAGTTCATCAGGGAGATCAAGAGGTACTTGATAAGATGTCACCACCCACCATCGCCTCCAGCTCCAATCCGTATTACCTGCCTGCATCCTTCATCCCACTCACACCTCGTGTCACTCGCCCGTCATTGGGCCATTTGATCTCTCACCCCCCGAACCCCCAACCGCCGCTTCCTTTCTGCAGGCTCACATGAGACGCTCATTTTTTTTCCAGTCTACTTCCAAGGCTTAGGGGAATCGCTTGAAACATCTGCTTTCGGGATCGTCTACGCCCTGTCTCCAGTCTCCCAGTCTCCATTGCTGTATGGATACTATTGACGAGCCAACCACCCGTGACCCAACACTTCTCACTTCGTGACTATGCGTAATCAGATCGGCCCTTCATCCCACATAGGCTGATCCCAAGTGGAGGGCCCCGGAAGTGGGTGATGGGAGGGTGCGAGCCACGCGAGAAAAAAGAGCAACATTTACGTACATCGTGGAGTGCTTCAGAGCCAGGTATCCGTAGGTTGGTACTACAATGCTACCCTTACTGGATCCGTCCGTCCATGGCTGCCGCGGTACCTCGCATCTCACGAGGTTTGACGGCGGCAATAATCGGCTCGCACTAATTACACGAACTTGTCTTTGCCTGACAGGCTGGCCCAAGGGTGGACTCCCAGAACGCTTTGGCTTCACAAGGGATCCCTTTCTTACGAGGCAACGCCAAGCGCAGCGGGCACTTCGGCCTCCGTCTGTTTTTTTCCAAGTCAAGTTGAGCTCTTCACAACGGGAACGTCGTTTATCCTAGCCGCTTACCTGAGGTGACTACCTGTTATGCTCTATACAAAGCAGACTTCGAGGAGTGACTGAGTGAGCGCGTCTTGAATAATGACTTTACTGTCTCTCGCCAATGACCGCATCAGAGATGATGATGTGCGGTCATCGTCGTAAGAGCCGAGCAGATTGATCGCCGCATCGTCACTGCCAGAGAGACCGCAGGGTTTAGATTTATCCAATCCCAGCACCGACTCCATCTCCGAACCAACTCTCCGTTGTGACTATCTCTCGCTCACTCGAAATCCTCATTCACGACTGGTCAAAGACTTAAAAGTGACCACTTGGGTTGTTTGAAGGTTGCGCAACCGTGTCCACATGCAGTGAGAACTGTGGGAATCCTGGCGGGGGCTAGGTACCTTACCTCAGTTACTTCACTACGTGTGGCCCACGCACTGTTCAACCACTTCCAATTCCCACAGTGACCCCCGCGAAGCCCAAGCTGTGGACCTCTGAGAAAGCTGCGTTAAGCTATCCGTACCTATCCAACTCCATCCCGCCCAAAATCGACCAACAGCTGCAATTCGAACCACCCACCTCTCGACAGCAAAGCTCCTCAACAATTCCCGATCCCGGTCCTCTAGCTTTGAGATAGCTACCTTGCCTAAATTTGACGTCGCTTTTGCTCCGAGCTACGACATTTCTGCGCCGAACCTCAACCACCGAGCCGCCGCCGTCGCCATCTGAAAGGCTGCAAGCACAAACCAACCAACCTAACCCCAAAGCAACGGGCAAACCGGCGGACCACACACAGAAGCAATGGCCAATCTCGGCATCCAATCGCCAACGCGGCAAACAGCAGCCTTCCACCTCCCCTCCTCATCCTCCTCCTCCGTCGCCTCCGGCTCCGGCTACGAAGACGACGACGCCCCGCTCCCTTTCCCCGCCGCCCTCCCGCGATCCGACTTCCTCGCTCCCGGCTTCCACCCGGCAAACTACCTCTCCGCCCTCCCGCACCGCCACCAGACCCTCGACGACCTCAAAGCAGAGCTCCGCGACCGCAGCGCCGCCATCAGCGCCGAGCTGCTGGAGCTCGTCAATGGGAACTACACCGCCTTCTTGTCTTTGGGCAACGAGCTGCGCGGCGGCGAAGAGAGGGTTGAGAATGTGCGTGTTGCCATGCTCGGGTTCCGGAGGGCCGTGGAGGAGATCAAGGGGAAAGTGAGGACGCGCGGGGAGGAGGTTCAGGGGTTGAGCGGGGAGTTGAGAGAGGTAAGGAGGGGTATTGAGACCGGGAGGAAGATGCTTGAGCTGGATGAGAGAGTGTCTTCGCTCGAGGAGCGGCTTTCGCTTGCGAGTCTGCCTGGGAAGGCAAAGACGGGTGACGGCGGCGAGGGAGAGGAAGAAGATGATGACTGGGACGCGGATGATAGCGAGGAGTCTGACGAGGAAGAGGATGATGATGATGTGGGCGGGCTGGTGGGTAGCAGCCCTGCGAAGCTGGCTGGCTTTACGCAAGACTTTTGCATCGTCGAAGCTCTGGCGGACGCTATTGGAAGGGATACTCCGTTTGTGGTCAAGGCTGAGGCTCGAATGGTGAGGTGTCGAAACACAATTCTCCTGGATCTCGGCACGGCGATGAAGGAAGCACGCAAGGCGGGCAAGAAGGGTCAGGCGAGGACAGTCAAGTACTTGGGCTTGTACGGATTGCTTGACGCCCAGGCTGAGGCGATCAGGGCCCTCAAGAGCAGCTGAGCCGATCGGAGCAGCAGACGACGAACAGCACAAAAAGGCCAGCAGTCACAGAGTAGCGATGCATATGATACCCAAATTAAAGTCTCCAAACATGTTCTAGAGCGCTATGCCACTTTGATACACGTGTAATACAAACACCTATGATACAGTTCATCTAAACACCCTTCCCTTTTCTTTTTGCCCTTTTTTCCATCTGGATTTTATACATCTTCACATGACGTTGGAGAGGTGAGCCGGCGTGACCTCCTCATCTGTAGAGTCAAAGTTTCCGTTCAAGCTGAAGCCCGGAGCCTGGGAAGAGCTCAGCACAACCTCGTGAACCTCCTTGTGCGTCTCGAGCTCCGCGAGATCAGACTTGATGCTGGCCACAAACGCCTTGACGTTGGCAGACAGCATCTTGGGCGTGAAACCGAGCTGCCCGATAGCCATACGGATGACACCGGTACGCTCGCGGTAGTTGTCGGCGCCCATCGTCTCACGGATGGCGCTGGAAATGTTGTCGGTGATTGTCTTCATGCGACGGTTGGGCATGAGACCCTTGGGGCCGAGGATGCGGCCCAGGGCGGCCTTGTTGAGCGCCGCCTCGCTGTCGGTGTGGCAAATGAGCCGGTTGAAGACAATGTTGTCGTTCTTGATGGCCTCGAACACGGACTCCTGGCCCGCGACGACGGCGCCGGCTTGCAGGGCCTGCTGGGCGATGGGGCTTCCTTCGGGGCAGATGACTCCGACGCGGATGTCGGACTTGACGGGGTTGGGGAGACGGATGCGGTTTTTGACGACGGCGCCATTTCTGGGCGTCTTGAGGTGGACGTGGATCTCGTACTTGATGGACTGGGGAGGGCGGCCGACTTCGAATGCGCGGAGGTAGCTACGTCGAGGTCAGTTGGAAGAATCAATTGGAAGACATCTTTTGCACAGGATATACACACCGCATGGCATCGCAAAGAGAGAATTGAGGGCAGTTCTTGACGTTGTAGGTCTTGAAGTCCTTGGAGAGCTTCTTCTTCTTCTTGTCCGTCTTCTTGTTCCCCCCCTGGTTACTCGCGCATCGTGTCTGCTGAGCGACGGAAGGGATGAGGAACCGTGGTATCGTGGAGGCTGTCGGTCTTGCTGAAGCTGAGAGACTAAGCCGGGCCATTGAGGCCATGCACTGGTTCGTTGACGCCATCACGGGGCTCTGGGTATCTGTGATCTTTTTGGGGTTGCTACGCCAGACCTCGGATCGTCTCGCGTGAAGCTCTGGCCAAAGACTGCAGAAAAATTGGTGTGGCCTAACTGTTCAGGCACAAGGTCAGTATCTTATCTGCTATCTTATCGAGCTGTGGTGCCCACACCTCCCGGTCACCTCCAAAAAGGTACGTATCTACGACCGGTCCGGTCCCGGTGGGAAGATACGTACACTTTGCCTCGAAACACACCATTGTCATCAGAGCTTTACCTTGGATGAAGAGTCATAATTAGTTGCCATCAGTTGAAAAGCTTTCAAGAAACTTGGAAAGATGTTTATATAAGGTGCAATCATTTTCATTTAATTTCTGTCAAGTGCATCAACTATTTCGTGACTACGGGAGGGAAAGAGCCTTACGAAGCTATTAAACATTGAGGTACCTCAGACCACAACGACTTATAGGAGAAGCTCCTCGCTGTGCCACCAATCAGACCGTCTCGGCCGAGTGCTCTCGGTGAGTGCGCCGTCATGTTACCCCTCCATGATTTTTAACCCCACCACGAAATATCAGCCACTTTGAACATTTGACTCACGAGACACCAGGACCGTCCTGACCACCGATTCCCTCCGATAGTCTCATCGCCTCAATTGGACCAAACACCGCCATCATGAAGGCCGAGGAGCTCCAGACCCTCCCCACCGCCCTGGCCGGCGACTTCAAGTCGATCGAGCCTCACCTCCGCGCCCTCGACAAGCACCTGACGCTGCGCACCTTTGTTGAGGGGTACTCGCTGGGAGAGACCGAGACCAAGATCTGGCAGACCCTGAAGCTGAACAAGGTCGCTATGGGCTTCATTCGCAAGGGAACTATGGCCAACCTTACTCGTTGGTGCGTCGTGATTCGTGCTCCTAGCTTCAATCAATGTCCATCCCGCGCTAACTCGCGTTGCTAGGTTCACCTTTGTCGAAGTCACCTACCCCGAGATCCAAGCCGAGACGAACGCTGTCGATGCTGAGCGCAAGGCCAAGGTCGTTGCCGCTAGCAAGAAGGGTGCCAGCTACTCTCTTGCTCTTCAGAACGCCGAGGCCGGAGTTGTCACCAGATTCCTTCCCGAGCCTTCGTTGGTCCTCCCTCAAAACATTACCTGATAGACAACCTCCTAACCATGTAACAGAGGATACCTTCACATCGGTCACGCCAAGGCCGCCCTTCTCAGCGATTACTTCGCCCACGAGGCCTACAAGGGCAAGCTTCTGCTGCGTCTTGACGACACCAACCCCGCCAAGGAGAGTGAGGAGTTCCAGGATGCTATTGTTGAGGACCTGAAGATGATGGGCATCACCCCCGACTCCCTTTCCTACACTTCCGACTACTTCGACTACCTGTACGAGACTTGCATTCGCCTGATCAAGGAGGGTCACGCCTACGCCGACGACACCGAGCAGGAGACGATGCGAAACGAGCGAACCGATGGAATCGAGTCCAAGTGCCGTAACCGCTCCGTCGAGGAGAACCTGCGCATCTTCGAGGCCATGAAGGAGGGTACCCCCGAGGGCCTGAACAACTGCATCCGTGCCAAGATCTCCGTCGACAACGTCAACAAGGCCCTGAGAGATCCCGTCATCTACCGCTGCAACGTTGAGAACAAGCACCACCGCACCGGTGACAAGTGGAAGATCTACCCCATGTACGACCTCGCCTGCCCCGTCGTCGACTCTCACGAGGGCGTCACCCACGCTCTGAGATCGACCGAGTACACTGACCGTAACCCCCTTTACCAATGGTTCATCGACACCCTGAAGCTCCGCCAGGTCTATATGCACGACTTCAGCCGTATCAACCTCGTCCGCACCTTCCTTTCCAAGAGAAAGCTCGCTAAGATCGTCGCTCAGGGCACCGTCTGGGGCTGGGACGACCCTCGTATGCCCACCATCCGTGGTGTGCGCAGACGCGGTATGACCATCCCCGCCCTCCGCGAGTTCATCATCAAGCAGGGCCCTTCCCGAAATGTTGTCAACATGGACTGGGCGTCGTTCTGGAACATCAACAAGAAGGTCATTGACCCCATCGCCCCCCGCCACACCGCCATTCTGGAGAAGGATGCTGTCAAGGTCAAGGTCACCGGTGCCGACGCTCCCACCACTCCTCGCACCGAGGACAAGCCTAAGCACCCCAAGAACCCCGATGTCGGCACCAAGAAGGTTGTCTTCTCCAACGAGCTCATCCTCGACCAAGCCGACGTCAAGAGCTTCAAGAAGGACGAGGAGTTCACCCTCATGGGCTGGGGCAACGCCTTCGCCCGCGAGATTGGCGCCACCGACCCCATTACCGACCTCAGCGTCGAGCTCAACCTCAAGGGCGACTTCAAGACGACCGAGAAGAAGGTCACGTGGCTGTCGACGGCCGGCACCAAGCTCGTCAAGGCTGAGCTCTGGGACTTTGACTATCTCATCAACAAGGACAAGCTCGAGGAGGACGACGTGCTTGAGAAGGTGCTCAACCCCAACACGTCGACCATGGAGACGGCGCTGTGCGATGCTGGTGTCGGTGAGCTGAAGAAGGACGACATTATCCAGCTCGAGAGACGGGGCTTCTACCGCGTGGACAAGGGTCTGGATGAGGGTGACGTAGTTGTTCTGTTCAACATTCCCACTGGCAAGGCCAAATAAGTTATTTCGCTTCTTCATTTGTAGGAAGATTCAGGCCATGAAAGACATGAAGAATTGAAGTATGAAGTAAAAGCATGATCTGGTCACTGTGACTCTTGAAGCCCCGTAACCGTATGCGTACTAAATATCGCAGAAGACACATTCCTGTGAAGTGTTTCGTCATTTAGTGCTTGTTGTGTGTCGCTCCATAGGTCTATCATGCTAGGCACAAACAAAGACAAGCAGAGTCACACGTTTCGCCGAGGAATGAATATCTAGAGAGAATGAGATCGATTTCTCGACTATAGCTTCTAGTGTTGAAGTTAGGTGACATGTCTGTATTCTATCTACTCTTCCTTGCATCAGCAGTATATTGTCAGTGAGAACCATATTTGTATGGACGGGGAATTTGCGCCCGAAAAGTGAGAAATGTCTGTTGCGTGTCCTGCAGACCCCTGAGCAGTGAATGGCGAGCATGGAGAGACAATCAGACCATTCGCCTTCATCAGCTAACTCTAACCCCAGACATTCATCCCCGCGATTGAGGCAGCCTAGAACGTTCATTATTCTCACCCCACTGCTTCCCGCATGACTTCTGTAAGGATCGCCAATCGCGGGGTCTAACACTGACAGCCAGGTGGGTTGGGTTGAGCCGTTGGTGGCTAGCCTCGGTGACCCAACAGCTACCTCGATCCTCGTGCCTCGAAGCTGCCTGCGGATGAGCAGCTTTGTACACTAGACTGAGAAGCCATTCACTGAATGTTTCGAACTCTACTGGACCGGCTCATTCATGTCTGGCTTCAGTCTGGATGTACCGGCTTGAGGACACCGGTCCCAGTCCGGTTGAAGAATCCGCGCACCAAATTATACATGTCTGGAAGCCTACCCAGCCAAACGACTCTTCACCTCGTAATTCCCCAGAATAAGAAAGGCGTAGTCCTTCGATGCAGCCGAACCGGAAGCGTGGGGCGACATTCCCGGCCAAGATCGGGAGAAGCTCCCATCGTGCCACGAAGCGTACCTGATCTCGCCTCATCCTCACACCGACACTCTTGCATGAGATTCCACCAATCCTCCACCATCGTCCTGCATCAGTTTAAATAGAAGCTATACACGTTGCAACTTTTGGTGGTTTACAATTCTGAATATCAGAGCCACTCCTTGATAGCCTTATCAGACCCCAAGTTACACACGTCCAGTATCGGAATCTTGCATTATCTCCTGCAGCTAATGAGCTACCCTAGTCCACCCATTCACTACCGCTCTTTATTAAGGTCAATCCCGTCCAAGTCAACCCAAGCTCTTCGGGAACGAGACCCCCTCTACAAGAACTTCAGGAACACATACCCAACTTCAGTCAAAATGGCCGAACCCAACAATACACCCTGGCCCCCAGCAACACCACAATCTCAAACCCCTCTCTCCGCGTCGCCTGTCCTCCACCCCCATCCTGGCGGTCAAGTAGAACCCATAACGGCAGCATCGCAAGCATCAGCAGCAACAAAAAACGGCACGAATAAGCTCCGCGTCCTACACATCGGCGACCCGATCAAGTACAACCCGGAAACCTACGCCGCCTTTTCCGCGCAATGCGACATCATCCGCCCCTCGACGCCCGAACGACAGCGCCCCGCATTCGCTGCCGCATTACGGGACGGCAAGTGGGGCGACTTTTCCGCCATCTTCCGGCCGTTCTGGGGCACGGGCGGCGAGATGGGTACGTGGGACGCCGAACTGATTCCGCTGCTGCCGGCGAGCTGTCGGGTTTTTGCGAGTGCCGGTGCCGGGTTCGATTGGGCTGACACGCAACTTCTCGGTGAACGAGGTGGGCCTTCCCCCTTTTCCCAGGTCGCTCTTTATTGAGTGAAACATATCAGATATGATTTGGGAATACTAACACAAAAAGGCATCATCTATTGCAACTCAGGCCTCGCCGCCGCCGAAGCAGTAGCAGACTTTGCCGTCGCTCTTGTCGTCTCAACCTTCCGCCATCTCCCCTGGTGCACGGCATCCGCCGCAGACCCGTCCGCCTTCCAAGACTGCCACGCTCGCGCCACGGCCGCCTCGCACACCCTTCGCGGCCACGTCCTCGGCCTCGTGGGCATGGGTAACATCGGCCAGCAGATCGCGCAGCGTCTCGGCGTCGGTTTCGGTATGAAAGTACACTACTTTGACGTCGTCCGCAAAGACTCAGTCACCGTGGAAGCCAAGTTTGGCGCGACGTTTCACGAGACGATGGAGAGCTTGCTGCGCGTCTCGGATTGTGTTGTGCTGTGCACACCTGCTGGTGGTAAGGTTATCACTGCTGAGTCATTGGCTTGGATCAAGCCTGGGTCGAGGTTTGTGAATATCGCAAGGGGTAGCTTGGTTGACGAGGAGGCTTTGGCGGATGCGTTGGAGTCTGGGCAGATTGGGACTGTTGCGTTGGATGTGCATGCTGATGAGCCGAGGCCGCATCCGCGGTTGCTCAAGATGGCGGGGACGAAGGCCACGTTGACATGTCACAATGCTGGAGGGACGGTTGAGACGCACAAGGGGTTTGAGGAGTTGAGTATGAGGAATATCATGGCGGTGTTGGGGGGAGGGCAGCCGATTACGCCTGTCAATCTGCATTATCTGAAGCAGTGAAGGGTGAGGTAGAATACGACTTGGTATGTCTTTCCTTGGAGTCAAGTAAGCTGCATAGAGGGTTTCATCCTTGCAGGAGAGAGAAGCTACTTATTGAACTTGAATGATGATACATACGACTTAGTACCCGCAAAATTATTGCTGACTTACATGACGGCTAGAGCAATCATGTTCATATCGTGGACTTTGAATCTAGAGGAGAAGCAAAACATATCGAAGGTGAGTCTCCGAAAGAGGTTTGTTCATAGGTTCGGAAAACGCGAGTAAGGACCTCGCATATCTGCTAGATAGGCGTTATTTTTGGTGAGACATTGATCTCAAGTATCCTATTCAACTTGATTAGAACGTGATCCCGGTTGTTCAGCTCGCTCAGCCACTCATACTAGTTTCTTCAGCCCAATGAGGCTGCCTTGCGTGTCTGCCTGGAGATGGTGAGCAAAAGCCTGTCTTTCAGGTTTCAAAGGGAGCCCTGTCCCATGCCTTAAACACACGCCTCGTAGTAAAGCACATCAAACTTGTTCAATGGCAAGGACACGACGGATCTTGCGAAATATAATGGCAAATATTCAGAAGTATACTGAGAGCAGTAATGTGCAAAGCAATCCAACTGATTGGAGCGCAAAGCTGCCCGATCCGAAAACCCACATTCGCCTGCTCACGATCCTCCCAGGTCGACAGACAGAGGAACTTCGTTGTACCTGCAGCACGATCAGACTTGATGACAGGCCAAAGTACAACGCCCTGTCGTATGTCTGGGGCAACCGTGAGGCAAAGGCTCAAGTAATTGTGAACGGCGTTCAAGTTACCATCAACAAGAGTCTGGCAGGGGCTTTGAGACGTATTCGCCATGATCGAGAGCCAATTGTTATCTGGGCAGATGCTCTTTGCATCAACCAGGATGACGAAGACGAGAAGAAGTATCAGATCGATCTCATGCATCGCATCTATGGCGAGTGCGAGAATTGTTTGGTCTGGATGGGAGACATAGTAGTGAAAGGGGATAGCAGCGTCGCAGCGGAACTGGCTGCAAGAGCGGCCTTGAACGCTGTGCGCATCATCGCAGGGCAGCCACACGACGAGGATCTCGGTTGGCCTGGACAGTACCCAATTGCTACAAGCGTTGCTGGCAATGGTCTCACCGCCGGGGCAGCATTACAATCGATGATGGACTGCGAATGGTGGCAGCGTATCTGGACAGTCCAGGAAGTCTGTCTGCCTCCGAAAGCCACGGTTCTCTGGGGACCACTCGAGATCAGCTTCCAAGCAATCATGGACGCAGCGAGCCATATGGTGCAACCAGATGAGCACCCGCAACGCAACAACATTTTCGATCTGTTCCAAGAGGGCACCGCCATGTACCCAAGGCTTCATACAAGTCCATACACGATACCCGTCCTCAGCATTGCTCACGCCAGACTCTGGAACCAGTCCAGAACCGACTCCCTGTATAGACTATGGCGGTTCCGAGATAGGAGGTCCACATATCCGAAAGACAAGCTGTTTGGCATCTGGGCGCTTCTCAACAAGACATACTTGCCTGAAATCAGGCCAACGGATTACGTCCTCGATATTGTGGTCTTATTCTCAAGACTCATGGTCAGTTTACTGAGATCTCTTGATAGCCTCAAGCCTCTTATTGGCTGGAGAGGTGAAAGAGAGACGGCCGGTCTGCCTACCTGGGTCCTGGATTTGGCCCAGCCGGAGGACTCTGATTGCACCAGCGATTTCTGGACACATGATATTGCCTGGAGGCAATTTCATGCCAGTAGTGGACTACCACGATTCAAGCCACCAGTCAAGCAAGCAGAAGATCTCACATTGCTCACTTTGGACGGCATTCGCGTTGACAAAGTGGCTACGATCTTGATGGACCTGAGGCACACGCGACAGTCCCTTTGGAGACAGGGATTTGAAGACGCTATCAAGGACCAAGCCGGTAAAGACGATATCATGTATCAATATAACAGCCTTATCCAGGGCAAATTTGGCGAGAATCGTGAGCGCGTCACGGACGAGTCTTGGCACGGGGGTCCGTGGTGGGAGGACAGGATGCTCTGTTACCAAGTTCTTTTCATCACGCAGGAGAATCGGCTTGGCCTTGGTCCGCCTAATTTAAAGCCAGAAGACAATGTTTGGATTCTTTCGGGCGGGAATCATCCCTTCTTACTCCGTCAAGTCTCAAAGAGAAGGGGTAATGCGGACTTATGGGAATTCGCCGGGGATTGCTTCGTTTACGGCATCATGTACGGAGAAGCCTCTTCTGGTGGATTTCAGCTCTCGTCCGTAACCTTGTGTTGACGCCGCTCTCATGATGGTCTCACCATCGGTGCTTGGAAAGATCTCTTAACGTGTTTCTTCAGTCCTAGCTTTGGGACATAACATTGGGTATGAGATCAAGATCTCTATGAGATCAAGATCTCATAAGACAATTTTACTTGGCGTCAAGGCTTGCCTTACAATGCAACAGCTGTGTCAAACAGTAGGCGTCATTCGCTCGTGCAGCATCAACGACAGCGTAATTCTTGCGTTCCGTCTTCTAAACACTGTATTTTCAGCGGCCGTCTCCCAATGTCTTCTGAGAGACCTACGGACGATTGAGATTGCTGTGTGAGTCTTCACATCAGAGCTTAGCTAGAGCACCCAATTACTTCATAGCGACAATCATTGATGATTATTATGTGAAATCCACGGGGGTTTCAGTGAGGCGCATCTCACTCTTGAGAGACATCTCATTCAGTTTTAGTGCAGCAGAGGGAGGCGTAGGCAGATGACTGAGAATGAGGGGCAGCAGACGGCACGTGCGCCAATGTTGTCACGAGCCTCAGCTCAAAGTGCGCTGAGCTGAGCTGAGCGCAGACAGTGAGAGTTGGAATGAACATGTCGTGAACCAGACAGGAGACGGCATCATCTTGCGACTCTACGAACTCATCCAGAACATACTGACTACTCTGGTACCCTCACCGGTGCTGACGTCAACTATCATGGCCTCCTCAAAGCGCTGGCCGGCGCCCATCCACGTCTTCTCCTACCGCGCCCTGCTCGTGGTGCCCATCATCCTCGCTATCGCGACCTTCGCGTCGCTCTTCATCCACTCCGATGTCAACGTTGCCCTCCTCTACTCACAATGCGATGCCCGGGCTCGCCTGCCGGCCGTCAGCAAAGTTCCCGTTCTCGGCCCGCCCGTCTGCTTCGCCATAAGCTTCTTCCAGAGCGCGCTCGATTCCATGCGGACCTTTGCCACCATGTCAGCCATCCTCTCCTTCATCGCCGGCCTCATGACCGTTACCACCATCGAGGCCGCACGCGTCTGTAACGCGCCCAACGTCGTTATTGCGAACCCCACTGGCCCATGGCTAGTTTTCAACCTCATCGGTGGAGCTGTAGTCTGGCAGCTTGTCATCCTACCCGCCTTTTTCCACCGCTCGCGATCTATCCTGCTCGCTCGGAAGAGGGCCGGACAGGAGGCCGTCGAGAGCGCCGCATCCAAGGATCCCGACTTTGGCAAGGACTCGCGCCATCTCGTTGTCGATGCGGAAATTATCGCCATCCCCGTCAGTGTCGCGTGGGGCTTCATTCTGCCCTCCCTGCTGATGCTCATCTACAACTCCCCGGTCATCATCGTCGTCTGGCTCTTCTTTCCCGTCTGGGTGTCACTGATCCGCCAAGCCGTCAGATGGGCCGTCTTGCGTGTGCAGAAGCGCCAGCACCGCAGCTTCCACCTCGAGTCTCACACGGTCTCGCTTCTGCTCGTCTACCTCATCCCCATTCTTTGCTCCGCAGTCTCTCACGTCTACTTCATCTGGAGCCTGTTTCAGTGGGACGACAGGAAGGAGATGACACGTGCTACAGTCAAATTCGTTGAAATTGACATGTTCTTCATCGGCTTGACTGTCCTGTATTGGCTCTTCGTTGAGACTGGCTGGAAGGTCCCCTTGGTCGCAGTCCTTGGCACCATCCCACTCGGACCGGGTGCCGGTATTTGTATCGCATGGATATACCGAGATACCGAGATTCGTGAGAGTCTGAAGCAGTGGCTTTCTGATGTCGTTGGAGGTCAAGAAGAGGCTAACGAAGAGGGCAGAGCTTCGGCTAGCGAGGAGACACCACTACTGCATTGATTGTGTGATGAGATAGCAGCAAGTAAATACAAGCCGACACTCATTCATCGCCGCGGTGACAGTTTACCTTGCAATTATCTCCCTCGCATCTATTTTCATGCGTAGATAGCTTCTTTCCCGAGAAGTCTTTACAATGCCGAAGAGTCCGCCTTGGCCAAGCATTTCGGCATCTTGATCTACATCGACACTTCGGAATCACTACTCAACGAAAGATACACAAGATGCAAGCCCCCCCAACTCCTGATGTTCCCCGCCCAATCCTCAAGCAACGCCTTTCGTCCGGTTATGAGCGTCGGTATCTTTGTCTTGGCCAACATCACACGCACTCTACCGTTGAGAAACATGGCACTACAGCCACTCTTCGAACTCTTCATACGCGAAACAGAATCCTGCGGGGGGAAAGCTCACAAGGTGCATGTTCTCTCTCCGCACGATACCCCGCGGGGGCCCCAGATCTGTCCCCGGATCCTCGTTCAAGGTTAATTGGCTGGTGTCGATTGGATGCCAGGTCTAGATTTCTGTCTTGGTATCTGCCACCTCTATAAATATGGGTCAGCCATCGTAAAGGGGCGTCTTGTTTATCTGAGCTCATCAGCCTGCAAACGTGACGACTGACGACTTCACAAAGAATCGTGTTGATATCTCAGGCACATACCTTCTTCACCATGGGTTTCGCTTCAGCAAAGGGGACGAACGACCCCCCCGAGGTTCGCAACTGGAGAATCCACTTCATTGCTCTCGTTGCGTCCATGGCAGCCTTGTCCAGTAAGTGAGGTCTTGGGAGAACCCGAATATTCAATTCATTGCCCTTTCTGACGCAATAGAAATCTGCAGTGGGCTATGATACGGCCGTCATAGGAGGCACAATGGCTCTCGACTCCTTCGTCCGCGACTTTGGCATCGACAAGATGACCATCCAAGAAAAGAATAACTCCTTAGCCAACATCGCCTCCATGTTTCAAGTCGGCGCCTTCTTCGGTGCCCTCCTCACCTTCCCCGTTGCCGAGAAGTACGGTCGCAAGAAGGCCATCATGATGGCGGCTCTCATCTTCTGTGTAGGCGGAGCCATGATGTCCGGAGCCAACGGCGACCTCAAACTTGTCATCGGTGGCCGCGCCATCGGCGGCCTTGGTATCGGCATGGCTACCATGACGGTTCCGGTCTACATCGCTGAGACGTCACCGCCGAGTATCCGCGGACGCCTCGTGGGCATTTTTGAGATCTTCTCTCAGGGCGGCGGGATGCTCGGGTTCTGGATCAACTACGGCACGAGCCGTACTATCGAAGTTGAGAATGAGGCGCAATGGATCGTGCCGCTGGCCTTACAGCTCCTTCCGGCCTTTCTTCTTTTCGTTGGCATCATGTTCTGTCCAGAATCACCCCGTTGGCTGGCTCGAGGTGATAACTTCGAGGCCGCGGAAAAGGTTCTGGTATACGTGCGAAGCCTCCCCGCCGATCATCCCTATATCCAAAATGAGATGAGCGAAATACGACAACAAGTTGAGGAGCGAAGCACCGTCCGACTCAGCAAGAAGCAACAACTAAAGAAACTCCTTGCTCCTGGCACGAGAAACCGCGTGGGCACTGGGACGTTTCTCATGTTTCTGCAAAGTTACACAGGTGTCAACATAATGACATACTATAGCATTTACGGTAATGACTCTAAAGGATAACCATCTGTCTCTGTCCCCGTACCCGAGGCTGACACCCTAAATCAGTTTTCGAGACCCTTGGAATCACTGGAACCAGCAACAAGCTATTCAGCACCGGGATCTACGGGATCGCAAAGATGTTGGGCATGATTCTGTTCGCAGTATGGGTCATCGAGGGCCTCGGCCGTCGCAGCGGACTTCTATGGGGTGCTTTCGTTGGCAGCATTCCCCTCTGGTATGTGGGCGGGTATGTCATGGTTGCTAATCCGACCGCCAAAGCAGCGAGCGGTGTCATTCAACAAGATGCGTGGGGTTATCTTGCCATGGTCTGTATTTACCTCAACGCCTTCATCATCTGCTCCACAATCCAGGGAATCACGTGGACATACGCATCCGAGATCTTCCCCTTGGATATCAGGATGCTCTGTGTCGCTATGTCTACCGCGTGTACGTGGTTGGGCTCCTTCATTGTCGCGAGAGCCACTCCTTTCATGATTACCGACCTCGGGTACGGGACGTTCTTCATGTTTGGAGGATTCTTGATCTTTATCGGCGTTTGGTCATTCTTCTTCATTCCGGAGACAAAAGGTCAGTTCTACTTATCGCCAAGAATGCCTCTACGCTCATGTTTTATGCTGACAATCTTACCATAGGTCGCTCGCTGGAGGATATGGACATTCTGTTTTCGCGGCCGACACATGTGGTTGTTTGGGCACAGCTCAGGGGAAGGCCGATCCTGTCGACGAATACTCCAATGTCGCCCAGAGGATCTATAGACAAAGGCGAAGTCAAGGTGGTTGACATGGCCTAGTGTGATTTCAACCACGGCATCCTCTCATCTCCAAGAAGAGTCTGTTGGCATTACTAACCGAAAGACGCTCTATTTATTACCACAAGTCCGTTACGCGTAGACACAAGCAATTAGTTCTCTTATCAATCTGCGGTTGACTTAGATGATACGTGCGTGGTTATAGATCTTATCATAAGACCACTGTTCACGGAAAAGGCATGGCAGCGAAATGAATGAGGCAATGAAATCTTGTTGTTCGCCGATACTTTCAAGACATGATGGTCACCGAAGTCTTCAGGTGCCTAGACTACAAGATCGCCACTGCTGAAGGCGGGCTAGCGATCCCGCCAGGGATATCCAGAGGTACACTGACCATCATGAAGGACCATCTCTGGAGTTCTTTACACCTTACAGCGAGCCTCTCCAAGTCGAAACTCTCTCCAATCGGCATGCCCCAACCACTCAGGAACACCTCATGCATGCTAACGCCCCATGGTTTTGGGCTCGGCCAGGCCTCGTACGCAACAGTATCCGAGGCCACCGCAGCAAACGCATGATCCCAGTGCCAGCGGATCGTCTCTTCGCTTGCTTCGACGCCACAACTTGCTCGCACTTGCCGTTGGGGTAAAGCAAGTTGTTCAGCGACGGTGAGCGCACGGTACGCCGGTAGCCAGCCTGTTCGGACTAGCAGGATGTCGCCTTGTTGAAACTCGATTTTCTGAGCGTTTGCTACGGCCTGGAGTTGAGACAAGGGAATGCCAAAGGTTGAAAATGGGTCAAAGGTGATGTTTTTCTCGGTTGCCCAGGAGTACCAGTCAAGTAGAACACCGCGGCCAGTGATGGACTTCCTTGCCATATCTAGTGAGCGAAGCGTTAGGAAGCGGTCTTAGAGACTGTGAAGCAGGACTTGGGCGTTGTTCTTCTTACTTTGAATACCGAGTTTAGTGTTGTTATCGGGCCCTGAAATATCATCTTGAGTCACGCCATTGTAATATTGAATATGCTCTTGGTAAGGATAATGTCGTGGCCCATCCCAATGCGTTGCGCCTTGCGTATTGATGGAGATCTGTTCCCGCAACTTGTTAGAGACTCGTGACCGCGAGCCATGGCTCAGAAGACTAACCTCGTCGTCATTAGCGTTGCCTTTTGGAATGATACGGTGTTCGCACGGCTTTCGAACTGGGTTCATTGGCTGTATAAAGGCATCCAATGGAAGACTGTTGTATAAGAGCTTGTTTAGCGCTGAAACTGAAGAAAGCTTTCACATGGCCTGTCAAGTGTACTTACTTGAGCGTTATTGTCTCGCCTATGACCACCTCACTCGTGGCATTCTTGACCAAAGCTGGGTTCAGAAGATTGAGAGCCCCGAGTTCATCTTCATCGCCCCATAATCCCCACGCTGATGCTTTCGGATCTCCCACATGGAGCGGCAAAGAGTCAAAGCTTGGCCGGGTGCTTACTTCGGTTGAATTAAAGTTGCCCATGGCTGAATCAGCTGGAGAAGACAGTGAATTCCCTTGTGTTTCAAACACCATTGTATCTATTCCAAAGAAGCTTTTAATAATGCTCAAGACTGAACATGCTCATAGGTAGACCGAGATCACAGGCCGAGGGTCAGCTGGAGATCGGCTTGGGGAGACCCGCAGGCTGCGACTAGGAGTGACGGCGATCCCGGCAAGATCGGTATTCTTTCCGGCTGACACCAACCCCCAACCCACAAGTCCAAGGCAATTCGGCATGTTCTCAAATGCATCCGAATGCTCCGCAGAGAGGAACTCGAGGCCTCAACGCCTTCGGACAACCTCCGCCGCGTTCACAATTCCGGGAGCTATGGGAACAAGCCAGCTTACCGGTATCCCGCCGGCTTATCATCCCCTCTCCATTGAAAGTGGCTTCAATGTTACAGTATCAATTGTATTACAAAGTAGTTGACGGCCATACGCTAGCTTTCCCTTTAGAAGCCATCGAGGTGGGATCCAGATGGCCAAACTAGACTCGTGCCGGAGAACGACATGCCAGAATCGCCCAAGATGTGATCTGCAACTCCCCATGGGAACGCGTCCGGTTGAAATCCGGCCCCTGTGTTTGTCCCACCGTAACTAACATCGTTACTCCAGCTGCCCCCCTCCGTGAAGAACGCATTCTCATCTACCTCTGGATCGATAGCAGAAGAAAGCTGTGAGGCATTTTGTGCCGCCGGGTGATTTCTAGTCGAAGTGATATGACGGCCCATATTCCCTCTTTGCACACCACCCATTCGTGGGTTCAGTGACCCTGTCTGACGCGAATCAATTTGATGGGAGTTCTCAGAAGAATTCGAGGCAGCATTGTGTCTGCAATCCGAGTTGTTGCCAACGCCTACAACTCGGGGTTGCCCTTTGCTCAATAGCCGACGAATGGTATCGAGACTTCTTCCGCTTCCGGGGGTATGTGAAGCTTCCTGCTGGAGTATACGACAGGCGGCTGCAAGCCTGGCTGCCGCGTTTTCTCTCTCGATACCAGTTGATGCTCTTTTCAGCTCTTCGGCTTCAACTGTAGCAGCTGTATATATGCAGTAGCTGACTTGATACGTCATTAGTCGATGAGGGAAAGTCGTTGAGAATAGTGAATGAATCGAGTGAATCTTCTTTGAATGGCGTACGCAGACCTCGAGCGCCTTCTCCTTGATTGTGGTGTCGGAAGAGCTCAAATACGGCCTTCTTAAGAGAATGTGTAGAGCATGGTAAAGGAGACTTTCCTTGTGTCAAAACCGGGTCTACTGAGGGAGAGCGACGAGAACTTACTTCAATGACACAATATGTGGGGGAGGGCTTTGATCTAACATGGATGCGTCCTCGATTCTCAATGGACTCGGAATCTCATGATACCACTGACATATCCTGCTGTCAAGCTCCTCCATCTGTGTAGTGAACTCCTCGTTCCTGCTCGTGCTTGAGAACAGCAACATCATATCTGTAGTGGCTTCGTGAAGCCGGCAAAACGCACAAAAGGCTGATGTCGTCCAGGAAGGCGAAGCAATAAAGTTTTCGGAGACTTCGGTAGCTTGAACAGGCTTCCAGGAGCGTTGATCGTCAACTTTATCCAGTATATCCTGAGCAGGGTAAGGACGTCGTATTAGAGAAGGCGGACGGCCTAGGGCCAGGCTGAGTGTCTTATCCCAGATGTAAGCTGAGTTGTACAGCCTCTTTCGAGTCTCTATCTCAGCAGGTGTCCATCTCTCAAGCCTGGAAAGCTTAGTGATGTCCAGGTGAAGCCCAATGTCTTTCATCATCCGTACTGCCATGCCGGTGTATAACCAACCTTCGGAGCTTTTCCCCATGGCACACTGGCGCCCGCCTAGAATCAGCAACCCCTGAATTGTAGGAATCGCTGGCTTCATGGCCGTCATTTCCTTCAGTAACAGCTCCCTTGCACGTGCGATGAACTGGTCGCCTCTCCCCACTCCAGCTGCTGCGGTAACTTGCTCAGGCAGATGTCGAGCTGCTAGACCGAAGATACATAGGAGCAAGAAATCGGTGCAATATGGTCCTCCGAGAGCCAGATCCATCATTAGGATAGGTCTGTAGACACAGCTATGAAGTGGATGTAGCCACGTCCAATAGATATCAAGAAGAGCCATGCCGAGAGTGGTGTCGATGCCGGTGCCGTTCATTACTGGCTTCGCAGCGATCAGAGGCAGCCACACCGAGTCCATCAAAGCATACTGAGACTGTAAAACTTCTACTTGTGCTCGCTTTGGGTCGCTATCCTGATGTTCGCCGGTCAGGTGGGTTTCCTCAAGGGAGCCAGCATGAAAGCGACTTGTCGGACCATTGTAGATGACAGTACCGTCCTCTCCGAGGCCGACCTGGAACCAAAGCGAACCCTCCGTGTCGGCATTGGCTTCAGCAGCACGACTACCATCGTGAGATAGTGGGTGGCTGCGAGCCGTACCGGGATTCGTAATATCGGTATCAGGTGTCTCGAGGTCTGGCTGAGGCTCGTTGGAAGACCGAATCGGACTCCTCATTGATGCCTCTAGATTCCGAATGCGAGCATTTGCCTCTCGAAGTCGGAACTCGGTCGAGTTCTGTGCCGGCCAGCTGCAAGTCTCCCCGGACCGGCGGCATCCCGTACAGATGGGCCGATTTCCACTGCACTTGACCTTGCGAGCTTTGCAGCTTGAGCACGCAAATCCATAGCGGCGAGCTTTCCGGGCAGTAGAAGATGCCGAGGCGGAGGCTATCTGTGCTTTCGGCGTTTGCAGACCGGCTTCGGCATCTTCACTTCCGTCGGAGCCTGCCATAGGCCGGACAGAAAGTTATTCGGTAGTTTTCTGAGGAGTATTCAGTATTACTGTAAAGTGAGGAGACCGAGATCAGGCAAAGATGTGGCAAGTCGAGCCGAATATACTGGCAAAGTTGTGAAGGTGAGATGTGAAGTCTCAACAGTATTCACGGCATTTCCCCACAAGCCGCCTCCTCATTGCGGGGAAGCGAGGAGATGCCGACGGGATGCCGCTAACACACCACGTAGACGTGATCCTATTTGCCTAGGCCAACGTGAACGCTCCCTCCTCCTTTTTAAATGATTCCAATTTCTTTGTTGAGCAGCTCGAACCATCAGGGACTGACAACCCCCATAGCATGGGCCTTAAGAGACAGAAGGGGAAGTGCGAAGAGGTGTATCCTCACATAGTAGCTTTGAGAACTGGGGCCGTGTCAAGCAAAAGAGAATTTGATGCACATATTAGAACTTCATCATCCTTATGCCGAAGCGATCATACATGTTACATCTATTGTACGTGATGCATATCCTCATGCCTGACGCCGCAGGCTAGGCTCTACGTCCTATCAATATATACAAGGTCCAGCAAGGTTGGTGCCCATGTAGACAGCTCGGAAATACTCCTCCTTCCAACAGAGCTTAAAAAGGGAATGTGACTGAAATCATTACACAGTGCTCAAGAGCGTTGTAACCAAGTTGAATTTCCTGACTATGTGCTCTGCACCAAGATCTTGTATCCAGTCACTTCGGCACCTCTGAGTTGATTAAGTGTGTTCTATGTAGTCCTTGACAGCTGAGATCAGGGAACATATCGGTACAGAGGATGGTCATCGCCCTCCTCGGAAACTTCTGGAGGAACATAGTCCAGATCGCTTTTGCCGTACTTCTCGTCGCGCTTCTTGTTCTGCAATCTTAAGCAAAGACTGAGAGTAGCTGCTATGATAGCCGCGCCAAACAATAGTCCAGCACAAATCCACATACCCTTGGAATACCAAGGTTGAGCCGATTTCGGGAACAAACGAGCTCCAAGAATAGGCCCACACTGTCCTACCATACCGAACAAGGCCAAACCTGCGCCGCGTTTAGATGCCGAGCCTTGATTATCCGTTACCCACGTAAAGGTGATGGCAACCGCCGGGAACACTCCCGCACAAACAAGGAAAGTTGCAAAGTAGCGGACCCCAGTGCTGTGGATTGTTGCAAGCAGGACATAACCAATGGCCCCCACGGAACAGAACAACGCGATAAAGATACCCCGACTCCTAAGACGATCCGAAACAAAGCTGGCAGAGACACAGACCACATACGCGGTCAGGTAGGGGCAAGCGGATAGACCCTGAGCACGAAGTGAAGTAAAGCCCATGGCCTCAAGAATCGTGGGTAGGTATGCCGGAAGGGATCCAAAGGCGGTGTTGAGACTGAAGATGATGATAGCTTGCAAGTAGTTCTTGTAGTCGAAAAACGCAGCGAAAGCTTGCTTTCCGTTTAACTTTCCGCTTCTTCTTTCGCCGCGGCCTTTTATGGCGCGATGACTGATGATCTCGTTCTCGCGGGAGCTGAGGAAACGGCACTCGGCTGGGGAGGCAGGGAGGAAGAAGTATGCCACGACGGCGAGAATTATCGTTGGGGCGCCCTCTAGAAGATTAATGAGTCAGTCAATAACTATGAGTATCACTTAGGTAGAACATGGTTCTTGCCACACTTACCCACAAGAAAGAGGAGTTGCCAGCTGTGAATAGACGCCTTCACGTGCAGCAGGCCGTAAGCAATTGCAGAGGCAACACAGCTCGCAAGCGGTGCGAATGAAATGAAAAGCCCGTATCGGAGACCCATCTCACCACGATGATAGAAGAAGGTCAAGTATAGTGCGACAGCTGGGATAAATCCAGCCTCGAAAGCTCCAATCAAAAAGCGCAGAGCCATCATGCCTGCGAGATTGGTTGTGACTGCTTGAAGCATGCTCATGGCGCCCCATCCAGAAACCATCATTGCAGTCCATAATGGCAAGGGAACGAAGGTCCAGACGATAATCAACTGGGGGATTCGACTGTCAGCGACAAGAAGCCAGAGACTGGAGAGTCTGTAGAGAGAGTCTCACCCAATGAAACAAGATGTAGCCAATGTAAAGAACGGTCACGATCCAAGAGTAATCGTCCGAAGTAATACCCCAGTCTTTCCCCATGCCCGCAGTGTATGCGTTCCCGACATTGCCGCGATCAATGTAAGAGCAGAAATTAAGGGCTCCGAGCCTGCGTAGACAATGTTGCCAGTAAATAGAAACTGTCTTAATGCAAGGTCCTGGCCAAGAAGACGAACAGAGCTTTCCTGCTGGCCAAGAGTAAGGTACTCACAGGGGTATCAGACTCCAATCGAGCTTTCTCAAGGCAGAGCCCTCTTCCTCGCTGGTCCAAGTGACCGTGGCTGTGCCATCTCCCGACTTCAGGTCGTCAACAACATCAATCTCTTCCATTCGACCGCCGGAAGAAGGCTTGGCGTCTTCGACGTGGGTTGGATCCTGCTTCGCTTCTTGGCGCGTAGCTGACATGGTAACAGCAGAGTCTTGTAAAGAACCCGTGAAGAACTCTTGGGCGAATTGGTTAGAGTCGATACGGCCGAGGAAGGGCTTCTCAAAATTACAACTTGAGCTTCTTGAGGACGGCTTTTCGCACACTTTCGTAGGAGATCATAATGGACTTATGTTCAACTTATTCCAGTCATTGTGAGCTTGTCTCAAGTGGACCAAAATATCATCCAGACATCCGGAGAGAGGTTTGCCTACCCCACGGGGAAGGCTCCCCCGCCAAAATCTCAAGCCAACTCATACTAGGTGGGTAGACTAAGAAAGCCATCACACTAGGTCTCGGTATCAATGCCGAGTGATGTTCTGTAGACCAGGAGGCACGAACTTTTGGTAATACAGATTTAGTCAAATAAATGTGTCCATGGGAGATACCGAATAATCAAAAGAGATGGAGGGGGAGATACCGAGGAGAACCCCGCAGATCGGATTGAGTTACCGAGCTTGCTGTGTAAGATTCCGAACAGCCCTGTAGCGCAGGCTTTCGCAGAATAATCTGAGCCCTCGGGCGGGCAAATGGAAGGCTAAGCAAGAACGTCATATCCTCCAATAGACTGGCTGAGGACATCGGAGAGCTTCCGAAAGACGGCATTCATGAGCGTTACCCGATTTCGCTCAACTGATCTCGAAGGCGCGGTTTCAACTTGACAAGTCAAAAAGAACGCGTCCTGCCAGGGTTTCAACGATCTTCTGAGTGCATCGGGATTTCAACCTTTTTCAATTGTCTGTCAAGCGTACATTGCTCGCTTTTGCCATGGCGACATCTAATCCATCAGATGAGTTCACTATACTCACCCCGAATGCCATGCTTGGCTACGGATATGACTCGAATCATTTTTGGTACGGTATCAACAAGTACAAGCCCAGCGCCATAATTGTCGACAGCGGCTCCACCGATGGCGGGCCGTATAAGCTCGGCATGGGCAAGATGACGTGCGGCCGCGGCTCCTACACGCGAGACCTCGAGCCCATTCTCGCAGCATGTTATCACCATAAGATCAAAGTCCTGATTGGCTCTGCCGGAGGTGACGGCAGCAACAAGCATGTTGCTGAGATGCTCGATCTGGTCAAGGAAATCACGGAAAGTAACGGATAAGTCAACATACCCACTTCCTGGCACCCCCCTTGTTTCTGGCACCACAAAAACGATGGGATCACAACCCAACCTCCTCATTACTATTAACTATTGATCCTCAACCACACCCACTACAATACAGCTGCCAGCCTCACTAGGGCATTCAGAGTCGCTGGATTCAGCCGTGATAACCTCCTTTTCACCCGCTTCGATTTGAGCCCGATGGATATCCCTGATGTTCGCGAACTTCGTATTGGGATCG
>NW_026849560.1:0-57925 GCF_030869305.1 Colletotrichum tamarilloi | reverse complement strand
TCCTCGAGAGCCTGACGAAGCTGATCTTCGGTATATTGAGGCATTATATATAGAAGAAGACATGTGCAAAAGATGAGCCCATTTGGACGCGAATTGAAAATGTTGTGATAAAAGGAGGTTGGGGGTGGGCATTGGGTTGTGGTGGATTTTCGCGTTTTTGTGGGTGCCAGAAACAGGGGGGTGCCAGGAAGTGGGTATGTTGACTTACTGTGATGTTGATGGGGTTGCCGACGGTGTCGAAGTTAGAGGAGATGTACAGCGAATTATCCTTCTTATTATAGATACCACCCTCATGAAAGGCTTCCCATGAAGTCTCTTGGGCGACTTTGCCAGTCGCATTCTGACCTATCAGCTTGGAAAATGACGGTTGATATGACAGAAACTCAACCGCGGCAGCTTTTGCCCAGAGCATCATGGTAGCCCAGAGTGAGAGGACCACGACATAGTTGGAGAACCGAGAGATAATAAGCATTGTTTATGAGTTTGACAAGTTTCCTTGACTAAGAGCATATGATTCTCAGCTTGAGATACTGCTGGAACGGGTGGAGAGTTTTGCGTCGGCCTCTTTCAAGCGCGTTACGTGAAAGAGCGAGCAGCGAGAAAGTAGCGTGTCAGGATGGGTATATGTAGTTACGGCGAAGGAGCAGGCTACAACGGCCGGACCTTGTGCAATACCATCGAAGCACGCTGTAGCACAAAGGGGCGCGCACTGCTCGAAACCTACATGTATGATGACTCCGTATGACCATCCAGGTATAGTTCTCTTCTCACGGGTGGGATGTGGATTAGAAGGCTCTTGAATCCGGGGCAAGGTCTGCTTGACCACGTCAGACGATCTGCGACAATGCAGTACGTGCAACACGAATTTGTACAGCATTAATACCTTAGACGAGCTCAAGCCAGTGACGGAACTTTAATCTTGTATGATTACGACTGGAGATGTGAAACCTGCAGTGCAATGTTGTACCACATCTGAATTTATCAACGAGGGAAAAGGCTCTCCGCAAAACTTAGATTACACCAATCGTAGCTGGGCGGGAAGCAAGCGTCGACAGTCTGGTTCAACAGAAAAGAGCTCATATTAGGCGCTATAGCGACAATTCCAAGCAAAAAAGGTGTGCCTGCTGCAGCGCCAAGAATCTACCGCAGCTCAATATACGCGTGATTCGAGCGACCTATCTCCCAAAGATGCAAAACTTTGTTACATAAACCAGCACACCCACGCTTTCAGGCATCCGGGGTGAGCTGGTACGCCTCTATGACGATGAAGTCATTGCCAACCGTCGTAATTCCAGCAATTGCGATATTGTTCACCCAGTAGTACTCGTCATTACCAGTCTCTAGTGTGATGTGCGTCAAAATGCGTCCATCCGGCTGGCTAGGGCCCTGGGAGTGTGCAAAAATGTCGACGCCATCGTTGGTGCGAATTTGATAGTAGGCGTCGACGTTGAACGTGCCCTTCGAGTCAAAGAGGCCCCAGTCTGCGCCTATGCTCAGCACCTCGCCTGGCCGGGCAAAGTTGTCAGCCCAATGCAAAATAATTCAGCCCTTTTCTTGGTCGACGCAAGCATACCTGAAAGCTTGGATCCCGTAAGTGTGCCCCCAAGAATTGGTATAGAAAGTCTGGTACCCTTAGGACCAGGACCGAAAGATGTTTGCTGTCCAGTGGTAATGTTGGCTTGGAACAAAACTCCTGATTGCAAGGCTGCAGCGGCAGTACCCAGGCAGGACAGAAGACCCAAAGATGCCAGGTTGAGGATTATTGAGGACAACATAGCGGTGCGGCGTAAGAGAAAACTGATTAAGTTGTGTTTCAAGTCGTTAAGCTTGTTCGGGACGAGACTTAGGATGAACTCTGGGGTTCTATATATGCTAGATAGCAGCCAGCGGCATGATCCAAGTCCAAGTGTGCTATGCCTCATTGATACAAGCCAGATTCCATTTCGGATTTGTGAGCAAGGCCAAGATTTTTGTTTTCGTGGCAGGTGTCAGTCAACACTGGAAATCGAAACGGGCAGCCCGGAACTGGTAGTGCGAGGTCACGAAAATGTGCCCGCTGGACCTACGAGCTGAGACTACGACACGACCGTAAACATCATCGGCTACCTGAGCTTTCCCCGGTGACTGGCATCGCTTTCTCCGGTGTATCTCCCCCACCCCCCCCCCCCCTGGGGGTCCATGTCGATGGTAGTTGCTTGCTAGCGGCTGTGGTAAGTTCACACTCTAATTGGAGAAGCTTCCACCCGCAACAAATCAAACGAGAAAATACAACTTGAGACGGACAAAATCGGAGTCCCGGCGTTCCTCTGAGCATCCTACTTGATCCGCGGTCGGATCATCTCGAGTATTTACTCTTTGAGCATGATCCCTGCGACGTTAACCGCGCGCTATGTGCTGAACAAGATTACAGTTTGGAGCTACACAACTTGTCCACGTACAGGGTAGGGATACTTGACTAGTTGAATGCCTCGGCGAATTCTTTCCTATTCTGGCGATCACACATACTGAGTACTCTTGTTGAATGTGTAAGTTCACTTAACTCAGTCGCAACTATTGAATCTACCATGTTACGGAGATTGATATCCGCGTGCCGACAATACCAGGTTCATGGCGTAACTTGATTCGGGTTGTGAACTCCAAGAAGCCTGCAATGAGGCCTACTCATAAGGTTTTCCTTACGAAAAGAGAAGTATAGATTAATCACTTCGACTGGTCTTCTAAGGATCGACGCCAAATCTTAATTCTCCGGCTTGGAGTTCAATGATTTGTGTCAGATGAGAGATATTTGCCTATCTCTGCATTGGCGAAGGTCAAAGAAGCAAGCGATTTCCTGACAGTACGCAACTCACAATGAGTCTGGCTTGGTCGTCAGACCTAGCTGAGTCGATAATGATCATAGCAACTGATACTCCATACGAATCTCTCCAAAATGACTCTATTCTGCCAAACATAGTTTTCACGAGCGCATATAATATTAGATCTAAGATGATTTTTAAAGCCATCAAGAATGACTTCGTGTAGTAAATCGGGTGACAAATTGCTTACGGTTAGTATGAACTTCACTGATAGAATCCATACCATACTAACAAAGCTCGTACAAGTGATTTAAGCATTCTGTATTCTACCGAGCTCAGAACCGCACTAGATAAATGACTAAATGTTGCTTCACATCGTTGCAAAAGCTCGAACGTTACATTCTGGCTATCTTCGTCTGGAGGAATGTCACATAACCACAGCACTAAGCCTTAGAAACAAGCGTGGCTTTGATTTCGTCCTTCAAGTGTTCGAGCCCTCGCGCAAAGTTGTATACTTTGGCCTCGATACCAAGATTTCCGATAGATATGGTCTCTTGAGGATAATAGCTGTACCAATCGGGGTATTGTTCACTGAACCTGAATTGACTAGCCATTTCGGGACCAAATACAGGTCCGACAAGTTTGGAGATCTCCGTGTCCGTTAATTCGGCGTACACGGCAGGCTTGCCAGTAGTCTTGCTCCATCCCTCGACCACCGCTATCCATGGTATAAAGTCGGTTACAATCGGGACGTATTTTGTATGCGTCTTTTCCGGCTGAGAGATGATGGCATGGACGACAATGCCAGTATTGAGGGAGACGACTCCGGCAACAGGGACGATACCATCAGCCTTAGATGGTTGCGCCAAGATGTATTGTCCCAGATACGGTTGAGGAAACATCAAAGGCTGGTTGACCATATTGTCCAGATACCATCCTAACCACACGTAGGTAGTCTTTGCTACAAGGCCGGGATGGGCTTTCTTCACGTGTTCCCCGCCCCTCGCCTTTGCATCCCAATGGGGACATGGAAGCTTGCCGTTAGAGATATCTCTACAATTCGGCATCGTACTGAGAATCAAATGCTTGAGAGTCGAACACTGGGTACAAGCATCAGCAATGTTGATGAACTGCTGCTCCTCATCTTTTTCAGCAGCCTCTAAGCTATGCTCGGGAGCGATTTCCCAGAAGTTTGTCGTCCCGAAAACTGCCGTGGCACCCGAGAAGGCTTCAGATAAAGTTGAAGAATTATTGAGATCAGCAAAGACAATCTCGATTCCAAGCCTTTCGAGTTCCTTGGCTTTATCGCTGTTTGGGTTCTGAGTCAGACCTCGTACTTTCCAAGCCGGGTCTTTGGCAAAGATGCGGGCGACAGAACCACCCTGAGTGCCTGTGGCTCCGGTAACGACGATGAGAGGCATGTCGGAAAGTTGAAAGTCGAGATTTAATCGACCTGTCCAAATGGAATAGTATATGTTAGGTCAAGCGGGAAGGGTTTTCATTCGCATCGGCTGGGTTTAAATGTATCTTGTCCCTGGGTGCGGCGCGTTGAACAACTCCGGCTCCGAGAACAGCAAGCGTAATAACCGCGCGAGTATCAGTCATCTCGAAGCCTGTAATTGCAATAAGCTGCATACATAGGCCTTTGTGCAACACTTCGCCATGTGAGCACCCGTGCTGCACCAAAGAATGCGTCACTACCGCGCGGCCAAGAGGAGGACTCGCGCTATTGACCTCTATTTTTCTGTGGTCGCTATGGCCCCACTCTATTGATTGAAGGTTCTTTCAGCAATAGCTTTGTACTTCATTAACATTTGCATAGGGGGATGCTCTACGTGAGGGTTGAGAGGAGGGGGGCGGGGGGCGGTTAAGCGTGGAATAGGTTACTAAGACATGTCTGTTATGGAGAATACTATTCATTGTTGCAACATTATGCTTCTTATATTCATAGATCATGAGCTTAATAGGACAAATTTGTTACAACCAGCTAGTTGTAGTGAGGTATGTTAGCAGAAGTTGAGGCTGCTAGATCTAAGGAACAGTCGCGTAACCGTGGATTTCCTTTTGTATGTTGAAGTTAAGTATTCGGTGATCAGTCGTAATGTTGTCAAGGTTCTTATTGAAGATAGCTGAAACTGCTCATGAGACTGAACACTTAGTTGATACGATAGAGAATCAACTGGTCCTGAGGCTTTGTCTTGTATCAATGTCGTTTCTCCATGGAATTTGCCATTTAATGTCGTTGACAAGTATCGGGATTCGAGTTGAGGATCTTCCGCTCACACACTTGGAATATTCGAGTGCACGTACTATGAAAACCCGCACGGGTCGTTTCGATAGGAGACAATAACCACATGAAATCACAATCTTCTATCAGAAGTGTCTCCATTGGGAGTGTTGACAGTTCCCGTTTGCGTGATCGCACGGGTCAAATCAACCAGGCACGGTGTTTCACTTAACCACCGTCGGTCGTTTTCGCCCAGAGCTGTTGGAATTTAGCATTGGCTAGGTTTGAGACTGTATGATGCCACGGACGCAGGATAAGAGCAGTAGAGAAATGAATGCTTACACGAGTGCACCAACGACGTCGATGACAAATATCAATTGACGAGTTCCTAGCATTAAAAGCCATGACATCATTCCACACTTCTGGCCCTCAAATATGATAACATATCACTGACGGCAGTGGTTTCTCGTCTCAATCACACGATTGTATTTGAATCACGCTTATCGTAAGACACCTCAGCAGAACCTCAGCCAGTGAAACACATGGCATTAGTAGAATATTAACATCAACTCGAAAATACTATAGAACGACTTACCTATTTGAAGTACGGCGCAAGCTCCTGGTCTCTTTAAAAATCTAGTATTACGGCTACTTCACCCTAAGGGATACCAACGGTGCAATTAGGACATGATATACAGACAGCAGGCTTATGATTATGAAAAGAGTTCATAGGAATTTAATCAAATAACATCAAAGCTGCGATTACATGTTGTCCCCATCCCTTGAAACCCATGCCACCCAATGCCATTACCGTCGTTAAGAAATCACGGCTTATTACTAGAGTGTTATACAAAAAGGGCCACCGGGTTAGCTCGCAGCGCTGAACGTCTCGCCACCCGTCTCAAGATACTTCTTCTCCTGTGCAGTAGACTCCCTGCCCATGGCCATGTTTCTATGCGGGTATCGTCCAAACTGCACGATGATGTCGCGATGCTTCGTCTCAAAATCACAATTCGTCTCTAGCAGGTCTCTAGCGGCTTCTTTCTGCACCGCCAACACGCCCCAGCACTTGCGCTGATCGTCGCTGCCGGCCTCTCCGTCTTCAGCCATCAGCTCCTCAAAATCGTCCTTCATCTGCTGGTACTGCGCCACAGCAAAGTCGTGCAGCGCCAGGTCCTCGGAGTGCATGAAGGGCAGGTAGAACCACATACGGTAGGCCACGCGGTACTTGATCCTGTTGTGAGTCGCAGCGCCGGCGTTGATGGCGTGACGTGCGATTTCTCGCGCAATAGGGTCAAAGAACTTAAAGACTGTCGATGACTCTGGACCCCGGTAGATGTTTCGCGGGACTTGGTCTAGGAGCAGGACCAGACCGAGCCACTGCAAAGGTGTGAATGGCCTCACAATTGTGAGAATGTCTCGAGTTGTGATCTTGGCTGACTTCATGGCCTCCAAAACGGGGCGGAATTTCTTCCTGTAGGTGCACATTAGCAGAATGATCTTTGATGCGATCTAAAGAACAACATACACGCAAGCCTCATCAAAGTCGACGTCGGAGTAGAACCATCGGCCCATCTGGCTCCTCTGAGGTAAGATATAGGCCTCATCGGTCTTGAGATGCTTGAACCAGAACCGGCGGAGCTTCTCAAGCAGATCAGGCGTGAGGGTTTCCTTGAGCCGCGCCTTTGCGTGCGTCTTGCACGAGTTGGACCGCGGCAATCCCCCAATGGACAACATCGGCATCATTTTGTCGTCAGATTCGTCGTCAGATTCGCGATGACAGCTAGAAGAATGGAAACCTCGTCTGCTCGGAGCCGTCGTCGTTGTCGACGGGTCTCGCTGATGGCATGTCAAGGGAAGGCAAGCACCACGACTCCTCACCGCCTGCGACGTTGAGTTGTGCCACTTCTGCTGCTCCCACGGCTTCACCCGCAAGAGACGGCGGTCGACACACCCCGCATTTCGAAGGGTGCGACTTATGATCTGATGAGGAGGCATGACAGCCACCTCTCACTTACAGAACGACAAAGGGTGGCCAATGGGCGGAGGGTGGTGCCACCAGAGCTCGCACTGACGTCGTCTCGTCTGCTGTCTTTGCTGCCCTTTCGTTTCTGGGGGAGGTCTGGTCAGAAAGGGGGAAAGTCTGGACGCGTCGAAATGCGGGGTTTGTGCAGGCCGAGCGCCCCATTGTGCAAGTCAGGGTCCCTCGCTTGCCATCCGCTAATGCAAAGAAGAGCGAGCTGGGCGTGCTGGCGCTGGCGTGCTGCTTTGCTTATGTTAGCGGCTGGATGGTGGCACAGGATCGATTGGGTGGGGATGTGGCTTGGGGGCAGCACTTGATCCCACCAAGCATCCAACTACGTGGAAATCGGCATTATGGCAGAGAGGATCCAAGGCGTTGGACAAACTCGGAGGCTTGGTCGAGAACGGCCATACGTTGGAATGTGGCGTAGATCAGGGATCGGCAGAGGCCAGACAAACCCGGTTCATCATGGCGTAGGGTTCCGTTCGCTCTGGACTCTGGAGAGATGAGTGTGGTTAATCCGGAAGCTTTATGGCGAGGGACAGCTCAGAGTTAGAACTGACGTCAGTTGAGACCGCGCGCCTAGGAAAATGTAAGAGAGAACGAAAGATACTCACGCTGCGGCGTCTAACTCAAACGTACAGATCCGGCGGCAAAAGCAGTGTAACATAGGTATCTCATTAAAGTACCGGCATGACTCCCGTGGTTACTTGGCGGGCTAGAATGAATGTGGCCCGGAATCGAGTTTCGAGATTATTACTAGGTTGAACGAAAGCTTGGGTCCGGCTGCACAAGAAAACATGGTACTATCATAAGAGACCTTATAAGCCGGCCAACTAAACCTCGGCGTTCATGCTTTTCCCCACACTGGCACCATGGAAGCTAATTGTTCGCGAGATTCAAAAAAAGGCAGTGAATCTGGTACGCTAAAATTCGCAGCCTCCGTTCCTCTGCTCCGGAGACCACTAGATGACTTCAGCCGACGGCTAAAGAGATCTATTCCCACCTCGAGGTCAGCAGTCACGCAGCATGCCCCCCAAGTGCCGCTGAATCGTTCACGGGCCGCTGCTAGTGCCACCATCCCGAACCTTAACAGCTTGTTTTAAAGATGATGCTCGAGATCCCGTCCAACTTTAAGATGGCTTCTGGGATCATCTCAGCTGTCATTTATTCTGGATAAATGCCATCCTGGAGACCGGCATGGCCGGCTAAACAAGCGATCATGTGTAATAGGGGGACGGACGAGCTGCCTCTTTGCCT
The DNA here is from genome assembly GCF_030869305.1 of Colletotrichum tamarilloi. Lineage (NCBI taxonomy): Eukaryota > Fungi > Ascomycota > Sordariomycetes > Glomerellales > Glomerellaceae > Colletotrichum > Colletotrichum tamarilloi. Next base: position 49,620 of record NW_026849560.1, on the reverse strand, counting down.
CTAAGACTCTTTTCCCGAGAAAATAAAAGAGGAACCGCTTTCTCGGCCGCAGTGCCGGAGCATGCCCCTTGCGTAAATTGCGGAGAGCGTAGCAAGGATCATGCAACATCGGCCCCGGCTTGGTTCATTTACTCCCGACGATGCGGCCACTCAATCCGACTCCTGACCTAAACTCGACACGTCCATTGGCGGAACCCCACAGTTCCTCATCGGTCCATCACGGCCGGCCACTCGTCGACCGTTTGGGAAAGATTTCCCAGGGGTTGGTGATGAGCCAGTGAACCACACATGGGCTCTTGTCACCCCAAAACCGAAAAGCTCGTAAACTTCGCGCAACTCTGCTAAGAGAGCAACTTCTTGAAGTTCCCACCCGGTCCCAAGAATGCTACCCACGTGGGTCGACGTTAGTTTATTCTGGGCAAGGCGGTCCCATCGAGAACACAACCCCCAGTTCCCATGCAACCGATGCCCAAATACCCATAGGAAACGGCACTTGAATCTCCGTTTTCCCCTGTCATCCCATCATCGGTTGCTGCTCTGGGCCCAGAGAAACGATCGAGAAAGAATTAGATTGAAAAGGACGGGGTTCGTCCTCGCCCATCCCACGATGCTCTCCTTTCCTCCTCTCTCAGCCTCACCAGCCTCTCTGTTCATACTCCGACCGCTACATTCGTTCTCTTGACCTTTTTTGTACATATCAAAAACCAACCTGTCAATATGGTTTCATTCACTTCTCTCTTCACGGCCTCTTTGGCCGTCGTCGGCGCCCTCGCCGCCCCCGCCACCGACAAGCCCATGACCACCGACCTCATCAAGCGCGCTTCGACCCCCTCCTCCCAGGGAACCAGCAACGGTTACTTCTACAGCTTCTGGACCGATGGCGCCTCCCCCGTCACATACACCAACGGCGCCGCTGGCGCTTACAGCATCCAGTGGCAGTCTGGCGGCAACTTTGTCGGTGGAAAGGGCTGGAAGACTGGTGGTGCCAAGAGCATCAAGTACTCTGGCACTTGGTCCCCCGTCAACAACGGCAACAGCTACCTGACCGTCTACGGATGGACTAGAAACCCTGTAAGTGACCTGCTACTACATGAGTGCACATTAGCAGACTCGCTGACCCAAACCTTCACAGCTCATCGAGTACTACATCGTCGAGAACCACGGCGAGTACAACCCCGGTAGCGCTGGTACCCTCAAGGGCCAGGTCACCTCCGACGGTTCCGTCTACAAGCTGTACGAGAGCACCCGTACCAACGCCCCGTCCATCGACGGTACCCAGACCTTCAAGCAGTTCTGGGCCATTCGCGAGAGCAAGCGCGTCGGCGGCACCGTCACCACCCAGAACTTCTTCACCGCCTGGAAGAACGCTGGCATGACCCTCGGTACCTCCTTTGACTACATGATCGTCGCCACCGAGGGCTACCAGTCCGCCGGCTCGGCCAGCATCAAGGTCGAGACCGCTGCTTAAATGCAGAACACTTTTGAGCCAACATGGGCTTTGGATGTGGGCGACATTGAGGATGAGAAAGGGCCTAGGGATGATCAAAGCGTGTATTGTCGCGCACGTGGGAATTTCAGGGGTTGTCGGACGCAAATCGATCACGATGGAAATTAAGATGGCCTGCAGGCGGAGGGCGGGTCTTGCGGCTGCTCAAAAAGGCAGAATTTCTTCAACTTGATCCTTTTGAGATCCAAGTGCTGTCTGCAAAATAAACCACCTACTTCCCATCAATAGGCGCTCAAGCTGTGCCAATCCTCAAGTTCTACAAGATACGACGAGGAACTTAGGCGATTGAAAATTTGGATTCGGGGAATCGACCTGGCCTCCCTTTCGGTCCTCGTGTCTGAGCACTATAGAAAACAAATATATTGAATCCACACAAAGAGCCTAATTCTGTCGAACACGACATGCACCCCGGGCGAGTCGCCAAATTCGGCCGATGGGAGCTGGGTGCACCAGAACGTATTTCAGGTCCACTGTATGGGCAGACGATCATATTTAGATGCCGGATAACTTGTGCATCAACAAGCTCGGACTGCACTTAACCAAGTGACACTCGAGCTGAATGCCACGACACCAAGTCTGCGTGTCATCAGGCTGTCAGTTGCCGCCGATAGATGTCAACCCACTAATACCGATCGCGACGCAATTGCGAGTGGTCTTGCGGCATATGCTGAATATCCATTATCAATTTCAAGATACAATTGAGCCCACCCACTGAATCGCTGTTCGGTCTTCGCAGGTACGTTGCGAGACTTCAAATTGAAAGAGAGGAAAGTTGCGGCCGGACTTTTTGGAACATGCAGAACATCATGGTCCATTGAGCAAGAGCTTTATATAAGCAGCTTTTCTGTTCCTTAGCCAGGATGCTTCAGTCCTTGACGCACTTACCAGTTGGGTACTCCCCGTCTGATTGAGCATTTATGGCTGTCAGGTAGAACAGGCAATTGTCGAGAATCGCACCGGGCATGACGGTAGCTAAGTATGGAAGACGTTGGATATCATTTATTGTAGATATCGGCATCCCACAGCTCTCGGTCTCATTGACTTGAGGACCTCCCCGATCTCGGACTAAGGCCTGACTTCCTTGTGTCAACAGTTGTGGTCTTCGTCGGCGATACGCCACCATCACACGATCTAATCATCTAAATGAGTGCTTTCCGGTTCCGAGCTATGCGTTCTCTTATCTCTTGTGGGGGTTCGTTGACGTGTTTTGTTTCGCCGGAATCGTTCCGATGGTTACCTGCCCGTAGGGTTATCTTATCTCAACGTAAATTGACACCGATCCTCGACACACGGGGGCTACGGAAAGGTTAATGTTGGTCACCAGGCTTAGGCACCCAAGGATGGCAAGTGATAGCAGTGGATCATACATGGAGCCTTTCGGGGTTGCACTAGAGATAGTGGCTCAGATCACCATGGCGTGTTTGGAAGATTGAAGCAAGGCTTCTTCGAGATACAGATTCGGCAGATGAGTTGGATGGTAGAGAGATGTGACGGACTATCTATGGCTTCATTAGCATAATCCAGCGCATCACAGATGAAGTCCTCCACGTGGTATAATTAACATTTTGAGAATTGCAAGCCATGAGGACAATAATTCCGGTGTTGCCAGTCAGCCCATCGAGTGAAAATCTCAATGCTGCATCTAGATCCTCGTATTATAGCAGTCTGATATAAATTTGCATTGCAGTATTAGGAAACATACGAAAAAAGTAAAAGGCTCAAAGAGGTACAGTTACTTTCATCAGAAGTAGCCAGTACTACACCAGGCAATTCCAGAATATTCAGAATGATCAACGATGAGATGTGCTAGTCAAAACACTCGGTTCAGCTAACACTCGCGAGGCCTAATAATGAGGTAATCTTGAGATGAAATTGTAACTAATGATTCTGATATCATGGGTCTCATGCTCTATATAAAAACAGCGCTTTTTCATAAAATACATAGACTGATGGTCAATCTGATCAGTCCGTTTACAAGTTGCTCTTGATGGGAGCCTCCTTCTCAGCACAGCAGCTCTGGTTGCCCGAAGTCAATTGAGAGCCAATGTCCTTGTTTGAAGGCACATCAAGCGCAGGGTTTCCAGTGAAGAAGTCAGAGGGAGTAATGTGCAATTGCAACATCTCGACGGGCCTGATTCCATTATTAGTCGGTCTGCAATCACAGAATCGCTGTCAAATCAAGGGTAATACTCACATGACGGGCCAATCCTCAATGCGAGGGTTGTGTGTCAGACCGAAGACACTCCAGACGACAACGTCCTGGTTCAGGACGTCCTCGTTCCTGTCAGCAGCATCGCTGACACCGCCGACCTCGAGCTTGCTCTGCAGGGTGTACCGACCGCCAGCGAATAGCTCGTGGTCCTTGTACTTAGTGACCCAGAGGTGGTGGCGCGCGAACAGCGCACGCTTGGACTGCACGCTGTTGGGGTCGGCGAGCAGGAGCTGCGTCGCCGGCGGCGTGATCTTGTATCCGACGGGCTTGCCGCTGATGGGGTTCGGCTTGCTGAGGTTCTGGATCTTGAAGACGCGGTTGTTCATCGGGGCGGCATCGAAGCCCGCCGACGTCGTGATGGGCGTCTGCCTGACCTCGTACAGGTTGCCGTTCGGGTTCGTCCGCTGGTCCATCTTGAGCGGCAGACTCTCCTCCTGCACGACCGTGTTCTCATGGCCGTCGACGGAGGGGTCGATGCGCACGCAGAAGACGTGCTGGTGGTTCTGCGCCAGGGCGCCGGGGCTGACGACATTACCCCAGGGGGCGGTCTTGCCGGGGTCGATGTTGACGACGGAGACAATACCCGTGGCACGGGCCTCGACAACGATGCCGGCTGCTTGGTCGAACTTGAAGTTGAAGATGTACTCGTAGTTGGCGAGAGTGATGATAAACTGGATGACGAGCTCACGGCGGCGGGTGACGACGGCACGGCCAGTGCGCCAGTTGGTGTGCTTCCAGTTGATACCGTTGTCCTGCTCGTGAAGGCAGATGACGTTCTTGGTCTCAACGGCACTTCCCTTGGCATCGGTAAGAACACCATCAAAATACTATGCCAACCATGTCAGTGGACTGCTATGACTTTGGAGTATTCAGCATTGAGACATACCTTGATAACACCGAGGCAATCACAGCCAAGAGTCAAGTTGTTGACTGCGTTACCAAGACCACCATCACCAAAGTCAAAGGCTTGCTTGCGGTGGAAAGGTGGGCGAGGGTCAGCGTAAGGTACAGTCTAGAGCACATTCTTGTTAGTGAAAGCTCTAGAACCAAAACTAAGTACAAGTGTTGAAGTAACTTACCATGTCGCTCATGCTGAGACGGTACATGACCGGACGTCCATCATAGCGGACATCGTGAACAACAGCACCCTCACGAGGGTTGAAGGTAACACGCATGCGCCACTTCTGCCACTCAATGAGGTTGCCATCCGTGATGGAGAAACTGGGACCCTCGGGCTGGACAACAGTCAAGGGCTTCAGGTCCTTGCGCGTGCCATTGGGCAACAGCTCAGGCACATACTCGCTCTCCTGGCAGTGGTCAACAATGGTGGGCTTATGGGTCTTGCCCTGGAGGGCGTCGCCCTTGCCACCGGTAGCCAGCTCATCAATGCGCACAATCTCCTTGGTGTGCGCATCCATGACGGGGATGAGGGGCAGGGGGTAGGCGTAGAAGTTGGAGTCCGGGTTGCCGCTCCTTGTGTCACGGGCGAAGATCAGGGCCTGGAAGAAGCGGCTGTCCCCGTCCGCGGCATCGGGTGCGCCATAGGGCCACGGCTCGACGACGACCTCGAAGCCCTCTGGCAGCTGCAGCTCCGCGATCTTCTCCTTGAAGAGCGGGGAACGCTCGACAGCTTGAGCGAGGGTCTCGAACTCATAGCTTAGCACGTATGCATGTTAGCGCTGCAGAACTTAATGGAAACCTGGGAGCCAGCTAGGGGGGGTGTTAAGGGCTAGGCGTACACAGTCAGACTTGCTTGGTGCTCGGAACCAATGACCTTCTGGTCAACGATCTTTCCCAGGCCCAAGTCTACGATAGACTCGGTGTACTGGGCTTTGCTGGCGCCGCCAATGACATCGTAGAAGGCTTGTGCGCATCTCGCTGGTCTCGGTGAGGAGGCTGTGAGTTTACCAGAGTGCTCGAGCTCCAGGAACTTGGTCACATCTGCTTTTGGCGGCTCCCAGAGGTAAATCACTCTGAAGTCCAGGACTGATCCGCCGTGCGCTGCAAGGACAATGTCTCGCGCCCGGTTGGTCTCTTCCGAAGACAGAGCGGACAAGGGGTGCGGAATGGGTGCCATTGTGGGAGAGGAGAGGTCGAGTAGGGAAGGTCGGAACAAGGGAGGGGAGGGGTGCTAAAGAGGTGTGTGGCCGGAAGTGGTTGACAGGGTCGTTGTCGAGACTGAGCAAGATTGTGTCTTTATGAAGAATTCAGACAACTTGCGGAACCACCTATAAGAGGCTCTCAATTGGTTTTGCTGATAGTGATGCTGTGATAGAGATGGATAGATGTTACGTCGAAAGTCTGGCCCATTAAATGAGACGAGACGCTTTGTCTGCTTCACGCCTTCGGAAGACTTTCCGAGCACACGCTTGTGTGTACAACGCGGAAGCAGCTCGGAAAGACGGAACGCCACCGAGTCAAGAGAGCGCCCCCATCGCTCTCTTATCTTCAACCCTGGCCTAGATAAGCCATTGACAGAAGCTAGTGTATTAAAGATTCCAGCCTTGAAGTTTGCTAGAAGCTCTTGTGATTGGCCACTGATTATAACATTGCTGTTGATTGGACCTCGCGCTGAAGATAAGGTAGACCAGGAAGCTGCTGCGGTACCGCCGGTACAGGATATCGTCTCCATTTTGGGGGAACTCGCGGCACTGCAGCCAGGTTTCGAGGCATGTTTTTGGTTGAAAGATCTGACAACCCTTTCGGTGATAAGATCAAAGAGAAAACGGGACCGTCTTTGTATGTAATAGCCATGGCGTACATAACTCGAGAATCGCCCGATACACAGGGGTCGACTCAGTAGGATCGTACGACGACATAGTAAATTACTTCACAGTTTTTGTTAATCATGGACAACGACATGAAGAAAGATACCGCCGCGGCTCTGGGAAGAATCGATTCCCAGTCACAAACCGACGTTGTCAATGGCGACGACCTGCGCCTCGCCCAACTCGGGCATGCGCAGGAGTTGAAGAGACAATTCTCGTTGCCGGCGTTGGGAGCTCTGTGTCTCTGTCTCATGGCAACATGGGAGGCATTGTCAACAGTTGTTGCGCCAGCTTTGGTTAGCGGGGGCGCACCTTGTCTGTTCTACAACCTGTAAGTTGACATCGAAGCTGGGGTTCATGGCAACTTTTGTTATACGAGACTAACATCGTGAAAAGCATCATCTCCACAATTTGCACCATTTGCATCGCCTCATCGCTCGGAGAAATCGCTTCAATTTATCCGACTGCTGGAGGTAAAGTTTCCCATTGAATGCTGAAGAGTCTTTGTTACGAAGATGCTCGGTTTGAGTCTCAACTCAACAAGACGATGAAGTGCAATTGCATGAAGCTAGAAACTAATTCGTTTCCTTTTAAAGGTCAATACCATTGGGTCGCCGCATTATGCCCACCATCGACTCGATCCGCGGCAGCATTTACAACCGGATGGATTTCCGTGGGTGGCCAGGTTGTTCTGACCTCCTCGGCCGCCTTCGCAGCCGGTCTCCAGACCCAGGCCCTCATCATCCTCAACGATGATTCATATCTCCCACAAAGATGGCAGGGAATGCTGTTCTACTGGGCGATCTTGATATATGGAATGGCTATGAATATCTGGGGTCACAGACTTCTCCCCACCGCCAATCTTTTGTCCGGTAAGCAATTAGATACTCTTGGCTTCGAAAACAAAGACCACCACTAACAACTCCAGGTGTCCTCCACGTCGTCGGTTTCCTCTCCATCTTGATAGTGCTAGGCGTCATGGCACCCAAGAACTCGGCCTCGTTCGTCTTCACTGAATTCGTCAACTCCAGTGGTTGGGAGAGTGATGGCGTCTCATGGCTCGTCGGACTCATCAGCGCCGTCTATCCCTTCCTCGGGTACGTTCACCACCTCCTCATACCGCTCTACAAGCGCTAACACATCTACACAGTTACGACGCCGCCTGCCACTTGGCCGAGGAAATGCCCAACGCCAGCCGCAACGTCCCAATCGCCATGGTCGGCAGCGTCGTCGTCAACGGCATCATGGGCCTCGTCTACGGCACCGTCCTCCTCTTCTGCACCGGTCCCCTCGAAGCCCTCCTCTCAACCCCGACAGGGTTCCCCTTTATGCAAATATTTATGGACGTGACAAAGTCCTACGGCGGCGCGACCTTCATGTCCCTCATGATCATCCTCACCGCCATTGCCGCCACCGTCGCCGGCATCACGTCCACCTCGCGAACGCTGTGGGCTTTCGCCCGAGACAAGGCCACGCCGTATGATCATTACCTCAGCAAGGTCAATAAGCGCCAGCAGATCCCCGTCCACTCCGTCGTTCTCGTCACGGTTCTCCAGATGTTGCTTGGATTCATCTACCTCGGCAACACAACCGCGTTCAACGCTATTCTGTCCATGGCTATCATCGGGATGTACCTTAGCTACATCATCCCCATCGTGTACATGCTGGTGCACGGCAGGAAGAACTTGAGCCGTTCCGACTTCGGCCCCTTCAAGCTTGGTCCCGTCTTGGGCCCCATCTTGAATGTCATCAGTTTGATCTGGATGACTGTGGTGATCATCTTCAGCACCTTCCCCTCGGCGATGCCCGTTACCCCGCAGAACATGAATTATTCGATTGTTGTAATGGCTGGGTGGCTGGCCTTTGGCGTGGTCTACTACATCTCATTTGGGCGGAAGAAGTTCGAGGTACCCGCTGTTGATAACGTTGTGACTGGCGTCTCCGTTCACACGGAAGTTGTAGTTTAGAAATATGCGAGAAGGAATAGTTGGAATTTGAAAAGACGGAAATCGATGGAACCTTCGGTCTCTCATGATTGTGTATCAAATTAGTCCCTGAAACCTCCGTGAGATCTCTTCCGGATCTCCAAGTGACATCCCCTGATCATTCCCTCCAAAGAAGCCGACAGGAAAGTCTGAAGGCGCCGGGTGCCCAGAATTCGCTTGCCCGAAAGCGTCGAAGAGGTTCATGAGGTCATTGCCCATGTTGAACATGTCCGGCATAGAGCTTGCTGTCGGCGGGCCAGCCTCGTATGCATCCCACGTGGCTTCCGTCCTCCTTCCATCGCGCTCGCTTTGACCGACAGTCTGCTCCGATCCGTCGACATGGGCCTCATTCGGATCTGTCTCCCCATTGTCGACTAGCTGGGGTACGTCGCCCTTATCAGGGTCGCTACGCAGGCCCAACGACTTGATGCTCGGCATGAGCCCTCGAATCGTCTTCCACAGCCTCCGACTGGCATGCCCGTGGCGAGAGAACCCCTTCACCAGCTGTACAGCTTTCAAAAACTTCTCCTTGCAAGGTTCAGTAAAGACACCCGGCGCGTGACACACAGCCAGGAGGATCACCGCCAAGGCGCTCATCAAGAAGTAGTTGAAAGCGTGCTGCTGCCGCGCATAGATGTCGCTCGTCTCGTTCAAGTGGACAAGTACTTGTATCGTGTCAAGAGCAATCTCGGTGACGAGCTTCGCGCTCTGCATGTCTGCTTTGATACTGGCGGTGCTCAGAACGTGGTGGCGGTGGATGAGCGTGCGCATGTGGTTCCCTCTCAGGTAGAGCAGAGTGCGGAGGCGATGCACGCTGCGGGGCTGAATCCTGGGAGCAAGGCCTAGCCTTGGGTGCCGAAGCTGCAAATCTTCCGGTATCGAATTGAGCCAGTTCAGTGTCATGAAGTCGAGGAACGCCACCGTATCCTTGGGAATGAATTGTGATGGTGACTCGAAGGGCGGCAGCGCCTCCCAGACTTTCGAACAAAGCCTGCCATAGGCAACCATACACCTCAGGTAAGGATACTCGTCCCCCTTAATCAACCATAATCAGTACCTTTGTCTGCAAGAAAGATTGATCAATAAATGGGGGAACTTACCGGCTCTGGTAACTCAGGATCGATGTCACGATCGATGAGCCCAAAAGACAGACTCGTGCCGAAGCTCCATCGGCGATCTAGTACGTAGACACACCAGAAGCATCGCAGAGCTAGGTCCCTCTCTTTGGGATCCTTGAAGTTCTCGAGGAGGATCGCGCGACGATGAAGACCGATTTCCAATACTTCCCGCCCAGAGATGCCGATCGATCTCCATGCCAGTAACTCCTCGCCGCAGTGGAACCAGTAGATACTCTGATGTTGAGTCAGCAAAGGATTGAAGGTCCCGGTGGCCACTTGAACCAGGTCGCAGGAGACGCAGAACTCACTAGCATAGTCATGATCTGGAGCTCTTTCAGGTCGATAAAGGCTTCGCCAGACACACGACACACGATCGGCTCCACCGCATCTACCAGCTTCGTACTTATGGCATTCTGGCCTTGAGCCTCCATCACTATAGAGGTAGCAATCGCTACTTTGACAATCTGGACATCCTTGAGCTCAATTTTTGGTCGATCCCCGGCAGAGATCGAGTCTGCGCCCGCCGTCGGGTTCTGCTGGGCTCTCACAAAGTCGAGGATATGCGGCAAGTTGGCAGAGACATCGTTCATATTGGTGAATGGGTACACAGACTCAACGTCATCCTGATAGACGTCAAGGAGCCGAAAAACCTCGTCAGCCTCGAATGTCAAAAGACAATCCACGTCCTTTTGCGATGCCGAATGCGAGGCTGGGTGGTCTGAGGTTTCGGAAACCGCCCTCGCAGAGGCGGCCGGCGATGCGGATCTGCTCGTTGGCGACGCATCGCGCGTCTGGATGTGCACGCGGGAGAGCGAGGACTCCGCGATGCGAAGGCTAAAGGCTGACCTGGTAGGGCCGACGAACTGCGGTTCTCTCGGTTCGCTTGGCCTCCGGTTGGATTCGCTCGTGTACAGAGGACTTGGATGTTGCGGACCGCCAAGGGCGGCGGGCGACCGGGTGTTGATCTGTGTGATCTTTCCGGTGAGCTCTCGGAGGGACGAGGTTAGGCTGGCGACCTGCTCTCGCAGAGTTGCCACCTCGTCGCTCAGGTTCTTGTATTGTGAGCTGTCACGACCATTAGTCTACTGGATCGGTGATCGGAACATGGGAGTGCTTCATACGGGTTGATGGATTCATCTCTCTCGTTGGTGGCCTCGCGATCTCTCAGCGGCGTCTGCTGCGGGCCAGGAATGAAGATACACTCGGCGCCATTGGAGAGACATCGCCGGCACACGGCCTGGTGATCTTCCTTAATACACTTGAGCTTCCGCTTCTTGCACTCGTTGCTTTTTCCCGGTCAAACTCTGTCAGCGACATGTCTTTCCGACGCGATGGTCACCTCACCGACGGTGTGGATTGGATGTCTTTCCTTACCAGGCGACGGGGGTGTACTTGGCCCTCTTGGACCGCTGCACCTCGGCAGATGCAGACGCAGGGGCAGGACGCTTCTGTACCGATGCGGATCCCGCGGCCGTCGACGGCGGCGTCACGGCCTCTGCTGCGTCCGCGTCCAGGCCCATGTTGCACTCTTCGCTTACAGTGTTGCAACTGGGGGCGCGGTCATAGGCCCGCGGAACAGATGAGGTCAGTCGGAATCGGTGGGTGTGTGCTGTGGTGATGATGTAAAGGAATGGTTCCGAGTCCTGTTGGGGAGGGGGGCGTTCCGGCAGTTATTAGTAAAGAACGCCCCTTATCAGCACAGTCCTTCCGGGCCACTACCTAGGTACCGTAATCAAGGTCCAGGCACATCGGGAGGCGATAACCATCCCGTCTCCGACTTTCCACCCCCAGTCAATGGTACTTGTTTTCAATCGACGAGCGCGGAAAAATTTGACCATTCCGTCAGATATCCAGGTATTTCTTCTAAGCTTTTATGCTCTTCTATTTGTCCTCTTCGCCATATCCAGACGCTTCTTCTGGCAGTCATAGATAATTGCCAATCAAGGTTATACTGAGCGAGTCAGACACCATTGACTGAAGTGGGCTTTATTCCACTGGCTGTGCTTAACATCCTCTAACCCGAAGACAACGTAATAATATGTGACTTGCGGTCCACTTTCTTCTATACTTGAGTCCTAGCAATTTGACAGTAGTATCGCCTTGGTCACGAATGCCTCAGCTGTTCGCTCTGGCTCTTGCTTGCACTAGGCAGGTTGTGAGCTTCCTCCCTCAAGCCCTTCCTCTTACTTCTCTTTGTGGTGTACTAGATAATCGAGATGTTCATGCACGTACTATTGAGCTGCTGTCTATGTGTAAAGGCATTGCGTCTGATGGGATACCCTACAGTCAACCTGCGGAACAAGAGCAGCTCACCATTTACACCCCCGCTGAACCAAATTGCCCGAATATGATACGACGCCTTGGTGATCATGGTCTTGTAGAACTTCTTTAACGACAGGAAGACACCTTGATAGAATCGAAAAAGAGCCTAGCTATTCATCCGTGCTGTCTCGCTTCTCCCAACTTCGAGTTGGGGAAGATCTCTTTTTCGACTCGACCCAAAACCAGCCTCCAGCGATGAGGAATGTCAGAAACATGAGGGGAACGGTAACTTGCATGAACCTAGTCAGAGCAAGCCAGGAAAAGCTTTCGCCATCTTGATATTTGACAATATCCGTGCTAAAGAATGTCTTTATAGTGTTACATTAGGTCAGCGATTTGAGGCACGACGTCAGACCTGGCCAGATGATGATCAGGTCCCAGAGGTCAACGAACTTACACTGGAGAAAGTTGCAGGAAGATATATCAAAGTAACGACGGTGATTATCCGCATTGCGATTGCCTCGGTAGCGCTTTGATTCGCTTGCTCAAACATTTTGATGTTCAATTCGTACGCAACAGCGGCAGTTTGTCCCTGAAGGAATTGGATGAACTGCAGAGTGAAGGCTGTTAGGATGACTCGTAACAGTAAGTTGATCTCGTATTTGGATCACTTGCCGATGCTTTCTTGCGAGCTACGACTTTCGCCAGCCCTGTCGCCATCGAGGCAAGCATCTCGGCCTCATCAATGACCTCATCGACTTGGGATGCAAACTTATGAACCTCTTGTTGGCAGGCCCACCTCTCTCTATTGGGAAAGTCTTCATCGTGAACGAGCCCTTTATAGAATTCTCTAAACAGCTTCAAGACGTTGACGTTGAACGCCATTATTATTGCGGTTTCATTGGTTTTGTCCTCCCACTTTTGCACCTCCCCTAAAGTGGCCGAACTCTGGTTTTCCCGGTCAAAAGTGGCTTCGATATAGGCAATTTCCAGGTTCTATACCTTAGAGTTAGATGTCTTTGCGTGACCCAGGTGAGGAATACTGTGTAGCGTTTTACCAGATCATTTATGATCTTGCCAAGATCAAGTACGGCACGCTTCCATTGAGACGTGACCCATGCTGCAAGTGCCAAGTGCGTCTCAAGGGAAGATCCTAAGGCGTGGTCGATGGTGTCAAACTTCGACTGGTGCGCGCCCCTTTCGCGAAACATCTCACCTACACGCTCCTTTATCTCAGCATGGGGGTCACCAATCATCCAGACTTGAACGCCGGTACCGACGTCGAAGCGATGATATATGGCATACTGCTCGATAGTCCAACTCATGGTATTATCCACTTCTCCCCACCTAGTTACCTTGAGGTTGTAGCATAGCTGGAAGGCTCTGCCACTCCGATCCATTTGTGGAATACACATTGCTGGCGTTGGGTTTTTGAGCACCTTCGCGCTTTTGAAGCCGCTGAATCGCAGACCATTATCCTCAGTGTCTGATGACCCATATAGACATATGAAGTCCAGGAACTGGGGCATGACTTGGTAGTGCGTTAGCAAACGCCATAGCATTGTCCCTGATAGCTCTAGGGGCGCTACCGCGCTTTTTGTGATGAGGAATCTGAAGTAGACATCCATGATTAGTTATACGTGCCTACCTACCATAAGTAAAAAGGGGAACAAGGATAGGAGTATTGAAAGTTTGAAGGGGACCCACACGAAACGGCACTTTGCATCTTTTTGAACACGAATCGATACCTGGGCCAGAGGGCTATTTGAGCCATCAACCAGGTTTTGCATTGGGTCTTGCGGAACATGACCAAGAAGGTCTTTCAGCTGATCATCATTAAGAACGTTGACTTTGGTAACACTTCCGTCGGCTGAGATGTCGCGTATCGGTACTTTTATTTTGTCCTCGTCTTGCATGAACATGAGCCTTTCGCCATCTGACAGTCTCTCATGATAACCCTTCAAGATGGCATCTCCGTACGATTTGGCCTCGATATGGTTGCGGGGGAATGCAGTCAGTTCCAGATATGACTGCTCAAACTCATGGGGAAGCGCATTTGAGGTCGCCATTCTCCCGTAACATGAATTGTGCGTGATCAGATCCAAAGCGTGATGTTTTTACTCGAAAGGAGTACTCAGATGAGTGGGGTGCCTGTAGAACATCCCCGAATTGCACAGGAAACAATTGACTGAGAGAAAGGTTGAAATTTCTGGCAAATATGAACCGAGCTAGTGACCTAATGAGTCTGTCCGGCGGGCAGTGCTTTTGAGGGACAGTTGCGTGGATCACCTACCCACGTGCATCTTTCGACCTCTGTTCCGGCCTGTTCCACAAGAAGCAGGCTCTCAGAAAATGCAGTCCTGCTCACACCGCCCACGCCGGGCTCACCAAGCGGAGTAAATCACGAAGCCACATACATGCACATATTCAATATTATGTACTGTATACCAATCAGAGCTTAGGATCTATGTGTGGTTCTGCATACCCTCACACCATCTCCTACACCCAGCGATATTTTGTTGTGCCCACTGGCATGCATTCTCTCTGAGAGCCCTCCCACCATTATCTGCTATGACTCTGGGTCAGGGGTGTACCTCTCTCTCGTCTCCTGTCTTGCTCGGTCGCACTCGTCCGTTTGTCTCAGTGCATCAATATCTTGTTTGTCCTTCTGCAAAATAGGATAATCAGTTGCATGCTCTGGATAGCTTATTCTAATTTCCGTTGGAGACTTAAAGACACCAGAATCTACACTTACCTCTGACAGCCTTTTGGGGATACGGAAAATGTATGAGTCCGAATGTAAAGGCTTTGGTTCTTCGTTAGCAAAACACATTCTTGATGTTCGATCGTGGAATCATCCAGCAAAACGAACCAATTCTTGACTTAACCTTGCTTCAGCTCCTTCTCCTCTGAAACGATTCATAAGCCATTGCCGTAGCTCGGACTCTCTCAGGTTGTACGCTGGGACCTGATCTACAACCCATTCCTTTGGTTGTTGTGATAGCGACTTGAATGATGACTGTCTTCTCTGGCTTTTGAAGGAAAATCTTTGTGTGAGTGTCTGCTTTGGGTCTTTTTCAGTTGACGCATCGTTTGGTCTCGGCTTCCAACTCAATTTTTTCGATAATGTAGTATACATGGACTAGGAGAAAGAGTGCTGCCCTCATCCGCAGATTGGAGGTAAATGTAAGATGCGAATCTAGTTCCCGAGGCTATCGCTTCCAGGCAGCAAAAGCAGGAACACTTTCAGAGCAGACGTAGAAGGGGAGGTGTCGGGCTTATGAGTGTGTAGTCGCCTGAGCCTATTGGTCCCTCGTTCGCCTTGCCAAGTGATAGGCCGCGGCTAACTCGTTAGGCATAGATTTGTATTGTGCCGTGGTATGACAGATTGTGTGACCTAGAACGCCACCTTAGCTCACGAGTAAGATCACTGTATTCTCTCGAGCCAGTAAGAAGCCAATTATGCTGTTTACGTAGGCATGCCATACCTTACTGCTTGCCATGCTTATAGGACGATGGTTGAGGCCAGGCTCTTAATGGGCTGTGCATCTCACACCAAAGGGGTAGCGAAATCCGGCATGCATATGTGGCTCGAGCTGAACGGCATTCGTGCGGCGTTGCCAAACTAATTGCTTGTTCAACATGTCTTTAAATAAATTGCCCTGCCTCCAGCATGCCCACGTATAGTACACAAAAAAGCCCCAACGTCTGACTTTGGCCACTTGATAGAGCCCACGTACGGATGGCTTGGATATGATGCTAGCTCAATAAGTCGCCACTAGGATCAAACCATTGATGAAATCTCACGACAGGATATATCCCGTACTCTGGTTCCATCTTATGGTTCAGACCTGACCACGACATCAACCCAGTCCGGGTGAAGCCAGGGGCAACGTCAGGCTGTCAACAAACATAGCCCTATGCCCTTGCTGTCCCTCTCTTATCAAGTATCTGCGTTAGAAACGTGAATTAAGTAAAGACTGGCGTGAAGGAGCCCAATGTCCTGGTTCCTCATGGTGGTCAGTCATCGCGATGCAAATCGCCTGTGTATTCCCTGATGAACGGTGAGGGAGCAGGAGAAGATAGATGCTTAGGTAAGGCAAAGAACTCGATCTAAGCGGGGGAGGGGCAGAGCGGGCCGAGCGGTGTGAGCAAATGCGCAGGACCCCTAAATTCTTATCGCTTTTTCTGCAATTGCTTATCAGAGATACGCTAGGCTTAGCTGAGCGCGGTTTCGTCAGGTCCCTGCTTGTTCCAGGAAATTTTCCAATCAACATCACTCCCTCTTCACCACGGCACCTACGAATCTTCGCCGTTCGAGGACAGAAATCAAAGAGCTCCCCAAAGTACGACATCATGGATCGCAGAGGAAGAGGCTCGAACCAGAAGCGCGGTCCCCGACGCGACCGCCGCGATGCGCCGTACAACGAGTCTCCCAGATCGGGCCAGCCCGCGTCGGCCCCGGTAGCATCAGCAACAGCAGCCGCCCAAGCAACGGCGCCGCCTCTCACCGAGCCTGTCCCCCAAGATACACCGAGATTCGCCGATATGGTCGGCGTTGACCAGTCTCTGGTTCAGGCCATCACCCAAGATCTCAAGTTCAACCACATGATGCCCGTTCAGGCCGCTACCCTGGGCGAGCTCCTCCCTCCGAAGCGCGGCGATTGCCTCGTCCAGGCGAAGACCGGCACGGGCAAGACGATCGCCTTCCTCCTCCCCGCCATTCAGACCCTCATCACGAACAACCGCGGCCGCGGCGCCGGAATCTCTCTGCTCGTCATCTCCCCGACCCGCGAGCTTGCCATGCAGATCGCCAAGGAGGCCGAGGCCCTCCTCCAGCGCCTCAAGCAGTACCGCGTATGCATCGCCATCGGTGGCACCAACAAGGACCGCGAGGAGAAGCAGATTCTCAACGGCTGTGATATCCTCATCGCCACCCCCGGTCGTCTCATCGATCACATGTCCAACGAGTACATCAAGGACGCCTTCCGCCACCTCGACACTCTCGTCCTCGACGAAGCCGACCGCCTCCTCGATATGGGTTTCATGCCCGCCCTCAAGGACATTGTCCGCGCTCTTCCCGATAAGACAAAGACCAACCGCCAGGGCATGCTCTTCTCCGCCACCATTGCCTCCCACGTCGAGCAGGTTGCTGGCCTCGTCCTCTCCCAGGGCTACAAGTTCATTTCGACCATCCCGGCTGGCGAGGCAAACACTCACGAGCGCGTGCCCCAGCACCTCATTAAAGTGCCCAACTTCGCTGCCGTTGCGCCGGCCATGGTCGGTGCTATCCGCGAGGAGGCTGCGCACGTCGGCCCCGAGACTTTCAAGGCCATCATCTTCGCCCCAACGGCCGCGCTTGCCGACTTCTACGGCGACGTCCTCAGCAACGTGCCCGGCATGCCGCCCACCGCCGTTCTGCACTCGCGTATCTCACAGAGCAAGCGTACAAAGACCACCAACGACTACCGCGACTCCAAGTCAGGCATTCTCGTTGCCACAGACGTTATTGCCCGCGGCATGGATTTCCCCGGAGTCACATCCGTGTTCCAAGTCGGCATTCCCGCCGATAAGGAGTCCTACATTCACCGTCTCGGCCGTACCGCCCGCGCGGGTGCAGAGGGCCGGGGCATCTTCATTGTTGCCGAGGTCGAGGGGTTCTTTCCGCAATGGACCCTCAAGGAGATCACTTTCCAACCCCGTCCCGCCGACCTCTCGTCCGCCGAGGCAGTGTACGATATTGCAGAGCAGCGCATCGACGAGGCGCAAAAGGCCAAGATCTACCAGGCTTGGCTTGGCTACTACAAGAACTGGATGAAGCCTCTCAAGTGGGACAAGGATCAGCTCGTTGCTGAGGGCAACACTTTTGCCCGTGACGCGCTTGCCTGCCCCGAGACGCCCGCGATCCAGAAGAGCACCATTGGCAAGATGGGTCTCCGTGGAACCAGAGGCCTGGTTGTTATTCCTGACGCGCCCAAGAGCCGTCACGGACACCGCGGCGGCGGCGGCGGTGGTGGCGAAGGCCGTCCCGCTGGCTCTGGCGGCCGTGGAGGTGGTGGTGGAGGCGGTGGTGGTGGCCGCGGCGGTGGAAGACGTGGTGGACGTTTCTAGATCATCACATGTTCACAGTCCTCTGTCTTGACTTCTCAGTCTTCTTTTTCGGGGAGGTATGTTTTGAGCTTGTTTACAGCAGCACTACATCACTTTTGATACCCTCATACAACTGTCTACGACGGGGAAATACGGGGATTCGTATACCTGGGATACACATACATCTGGAGGCATTGGTGGCCGGCGTTTTTTTCGGTATAGACGATGGGTTTTCGGTATTAGAAAGTCAGGAGGAAAAGTTTACTAGGCATACATGACGCCTGGACACGACAAAAACATAAAGACAAAAGAAAGAAAGAGAGTGAGAGAGCCCCAGAGACGCTCTCGTCCTACAACCAACACATTTGATCCTAACCATCGTTTCCTCAAGTGACCTCCTTACGTGACGACATCTTACACGAGTGACTGACCAGACTCTCATTCCGGCCGCTCTATTCGATACACCACACACCTAACATCGTCCCGTCCATGCGCAGACGTGACCGTCTCCCACGCAAACTCAAACCCGCACCTCCGCAACACCGTTTCACTGCCCACGTTTCCATCATGGACATGCGCCTCCAGCACGTTCCTAAATCGCCCTTCCTCTTGTTCATGCCATCTTCCTCCTCCTACCTCACTGCCGCCCTCCGGCCTCGAGGATAATCTCCGTCCGCCGTCGGGCCCGCAGTCCGTCCCGTCGGGACCTCTTCGTCGAGCCCAATACGCTCCTAAAAACGCCCGCAGCGCCTCAGTGGCGTACCCCATCCCCCAAGACGCTCGTTGGAAAATGTAGAATATCTGCGGCGGGCTCGTGATGCCGATGAACCCAATCACGGCTGCCTCCGCCGTTACCTCGTTCGCTTCGGTGTCGTTATCGGTTTTATTAGTTTGTTCATCTGTCGGGTAATTTCTTTGCATGACAGCAAATGAGAACCCCCCTTCCTTCATCATGAGTCGCACCCTCTCGATACTCCGTCGACTCTCCTCCGCCACAACCACGGTCTCGACGCCAGGCCTATATCAGGTATCAGTGCATTAACATCAGATCAGATCAGACCTAATCTTGGGTCAGATCAAACGATCTAGAAGCCATATAGAAGCCACAGAAATGACCCGAAAGAAAAAGCTTAAATCTGGGAATTTGGATGGGATGGGGTGAGATGAGATGAGATGAGATGGTGATATATCGAAAACGAAAAAAAAGAGAAAAAAAAAGAAGAAGAAAAAGAATATGTTATGCCATACATGTACCGCATAACCTCAGAATCCAACCTCATCCGATGAATCGCACGCAAATCACCCGCCTCCACGGGCCGCAGCCGCAACCGCGCCGTCGCGACGCAGACGTTATGCTGCAGTGGCATCGAAGCCAAATCTGCCGCCGACGTTGCCATCATCAAATCAAAACAAATCAATGTGATTCAAGACAATTCGAATCCAGAATACCCTTGCTCCCCCGCGTCTTCAGAAACTTGCAATGTGGGCAATCTTATTACCCCGTTAGGCAAGTGACGTGCGTGCCCAAGCTTTTCAACGATGCTGCATGCGCACAGGCGTGACAGGTAAGGCGCTGGGGAGAAGGAGGATGGACATTACACTACTGTGTGAAGGTTGTAACCAGCATTTCCCGTCCTCTCTTTCAAATACAGCAAAGCCCGCCGAAACTGAGCAATTGGGGTCAGATCGGCAATTATTGCCCTCGTGAGGAGCGCAATAAAAAAAAGCTTATCTATCCGTATTTCATGCTTGGGGGGGAGATCTCGACAAGGTTTCGCATCCTTCGAGAACAACAAAACAGTCCAGGCTCAAGAGACTGCGCCGTAACACTGCTTGCAAGTCTTCTGCAACCGAGCCTGAGCGAGCCCTGTTACCTTTGCCCGCAGCCTGCCGCTTACCCCTTCAATCTGCTGCCGAATACCCGGGGCCCACGTCGGCCGGCACTTCTCCACACTCGCGGAGACATCCTACTTTTGACAGCGGGATGTGGGACTGCCCGGAGAGGCGCACGCAGGTCAACTAGTTAAGAAGAGAGTGAGCACAATTACAGTAGGTGTATTGGGGAGACATTTCATCCAATGTCACCACCAGAGGTATATACATGTACGCGTAGAATGCCGCCGAGTCCGAACCCACCCAACAGGGTCACTAAACACCCAGGTAAGCTACGACACGCCATCCAGCGTGCAAACGGTAGCTTTGAACACCTGTATCGCCAGAACCGCTGGTAGACAATAAACCGTGGCCGACGTAAAACTCCTAGTTCCGTTTGTGCAGATGCTCCCAGTTCACGCCCGCCCAATCCTATTCCCTTTTCCTATCCAATAGTGTTGAAGTATGAGTACAACCGACCTACTCTGGCCCAGAGCATCCACCTGTCCGTCCAGCGTCAAGATCAAACAACGTGGTGACAAGTTTTCATGTCCCTAGCCATAGACCGACCCTGCCACCATTTGGGTATCCACCGTTCTTGTCCTCCGGTCTCCGTCCGTCATAACCGCCATTATCCCCTTGATGTTGCTGCTGCTGCCGCGGGTCCATACCAGGATTCTCCCCACCAACGGAGCCTCCCACGGGACCGCCGGTACCGGTTGCCATCCGATCATGCATCATTATCCCGTTCCCCATATCGGGATAGCCTTGGGCCCCTTCACGTTGATTGGTGTAAGGTCCAGCATTATGTTCTGGGTATTCGCGCGGCCCCGTTCCACCGCTGCTAGGGCTCCAGGCTGTATCATATACTGGCATGCCCATCGCTGCCATATCGGAGGTGTTGCTTCGAGTCAGGCCTAATGGGCTCATGAGATCGACACTGCTTGCGTCCATGTCGACTCCACCCATACCACCCGTCAAGCGATCGGACCCAAGGTCGATTCCCAACCCCATACTTGGTATGGTAGAAGGATGGTGCATTGAGTTGCTTCCGAGGTCGAGCCGTTGTTGTTGTTGTTGTTGCTGCTGCTGCTGCTGCTGCTGCTGCTGCTGCTGGTTGTTGCCATTGCTCTCTTCGTTGTCGTCAAAGACTTCGCCCACAACGCTCCCTCTTTGTTGTCCAACTTGTCCCCAGCCTTGCTCCATCATGTGGTGCGCCTGACCTGCGGCAATCATCGCCGCGGCGGCTGAACTCATTCCAGACATGGCGGGGCTGAGTTGTGTTCTCATACTTCCTGGGTTCTCGCCGGCAGCGGTGAGCAGCTTCTCTGCGAACTGTTTTCGGGAGTTGTCGCTCGCACTCAGTGTACGCACAAAGAACTCGATAGGGTCTAGACTCGCCCCCTTTCGACCGCTGCCCAGAACACCCATATCGCCTGACGTAAAGTCCATGGCGGTTGAGAAGCCAACACTTTCGCATGCCCCCAATACGTTAACGCACCAGGTTCCGATTTCGAAGATCTTCTCCATGATACCCATTCCGTGAACCTCGACAGCTTTACTAGGCAAGCTTGATAAGATCGAGGCCGTATCACGTGCAACTGTCAGAGGGAACGAAAAACACATGCTGTTCCCACCGCCGACACCGCTGCCCGAAGATACCCCACCTCCTGAGTCGGCCGGGTTGGTCCAGCTCAGAAGGCCTTGCCTCATCGACGACTGCCACACGATCAGTCGAAGCCATTGTTGTGTGATGAGCAAATCGGCTTTTTGAATGTCTGTCGGCTCTGGTGCCCCAGCATCTCTAGAGGCTGACGTTGAACCATAGGAACCCATTAGCTGCCCATGAGGCTGGGTTGGTGGTGATGATCGCCCATGTGGGCGAAGGAATGCAGGAGGGAGGGAGAGAAGGTTTTGCAAAGCCAAAAACGTTGTTGCGCTGACGCGGGGATCAGACCCCTCATTCCAAGCCGTCACGAACGATTCGTCCAGAGGAGTGTAGGATGAAACAAGCTGCAGAAAACCGGCATGGATATCGGGGCCTTCGTAGGGTTGCCGTGTTGTTGGTAGCGACGGTGTTCTTTTGAACGTAATTGGCTTGTTGCGAAGAATCGCAAAAGACCTATGTAGCACAAGTTGCGTTAGTATCTCGGATGCGGCCTCGCAATATACGTTGGCGTGACCCAGCGGTCAGTCGTTACTAACCTTTCCGTTACGAAGAGAATCCAGAAGACCCTCTGTCGGCATAGCGTTTCCTCGCGACTCAGCCCGTAGTATGTTGAATCGTCCTGGAGTCCTAGGTCCTGTGCGTTGGTCAACGCTTCCCGGAGATAGTACCACGATTTGCGCGATTGGTTGATTTCAAAGAAGGATGTGCTCAGGTAAAACGACGAAATCACGGCGGACAGGGACAAATCCTCGAGGAAGTCGTACGTCTGCCTCGTCGAAATGGTCTCGTCGAGGAAGAAGCGACCGACGACTTCCCAAGACGTGGGTCCAGGCGCGCCGATGCTTTTACCAGACATGTGCATCGACGTCAAGGCGCAAAGGGCGTAAATCAGGTTCTTCTCGCTCGGCGTCATGGGTCGGTTGATCGTTTCGCGGACGGTCGGCATGTAGATGAGAGGCATGATGGGGTAAATGTGCTCGTAGTACAGCTCGACCAGCTGGGGGATCATGTGGAAATAGCTCCTCGTCCTCGGTCGTAGTTCATCGCTCGAGAAGATGCCTCTGGGCTCCGGTACATTGGTATGTCCTGGGTTCGAGGTGACGGCAGCCCAAAAGCTCGGAGGGGTCGATGCTGCGGACGCGTTGGACGAATGTTGAGATGTCGCTTCGCCGAGGTCGCTACCGCTCATCCCAATGTCGACGCTGTCTAGGTTCAGCGGCGGGCAAGCTGCTGATAATCGACGCCGCACATACTCTGTAGGACTCTCGAGCGCAGTTTCTGCATTGAAAGGTTTCTGGACTTTTGGTTGCTGCTTTCCTTGGGACGACTCCCGGGCGCGTAACTCATTTATGACCCGTCCATGGCCACGCTTCGGTCCTCTTTTCTTAGGGACATGTTCGCGCTTGCAGGTGAGTGAAGCGTGCACGCATTGCTCACAAGGGAACTTGCCATCGCAACGGATTCCTATTGCCAGTTAGTTCTCATGAGCTCCATCGTATGAGAAACGAGAAGAATGAAAGACGTGGCAAGAGACGTGAGTTGCGGACATGAAATGAACAGTTCTTGATGATGGATGTGAAGATGGTGATGACGTGCAGCAAGCAACGTCAGCAGCAGCAGCAGCAGCATCAGCGGCAGTAGCTAAGGCGGGATGGTGGTACCATGAAGCCGACAGATGGACTGCCCGGGCGGCAGACTGCTGGGAAGAGGAAGAATCGCACGAAAATTCATGAATGCGACGGACGGACGGCAGGGGATGCAAATTGAGATACGACGATAATAGTAACGTGAGAGAAGTGGAACAGCATACTTCTCCTTCGACAGTGATCGCATACGGTCCTCTTTGGCGGCGCTGATTGTTGCTGGTGGTGCTGCTGCTGGCTCTTGGTAATGGCGGGGGTAGTGGTCGCGCCTGGTGACTCGGCCTTCACTTCTGCAGAGCCTGCTCTGCTCGCAGCATTTCTCGCGGAATCTGTGTCGTCCATCACTCAAAACATGACGCAATAAGAATAAGGGAACAGTCAAGAGAAGGGAGATGGCAGAGACAGGCTCAGGACTCTTGTCACAGGGGTGACGGCCGTTAAAGAGTTTGAGCGAGAGATTTCGCGGTGGAGTGATGATTTGTCGCAGCCCAGCAAAAAAGCAGTGCAGTGCCAGAAGCAGAACTGTCGTGGAGCAACAAGCCTCGACTCGGACAGTGCTGCAGCCCAGCCTCCCCCCGGTCAAAAAGCCAGTTCCAGTCCACTCTCGGCCGCCTCAGCCCCTCACCGGCAAGGGTAGGGGAAGGGGAAGGAAGCTAAGGTAAGGTAGGGTCGGTAAGGTGTGGCCTAGCTGTGAGGTGAGGTACGTAGGGTACGGAGGAGGAAGTGTATGTACGAATAGCGTAGCGGAGGTAGCGTCTCGTCTGTCCTCGCCTCATCAGTCGAGGTGTCGGTAGCTGGCTGGTGGGATGGCGTCGGGGGGTTGTCTTGTTGATCGTCGCTAGCGCATGAAGGTGTTGGTTGCTGCTTAAGTTTTTCACTCCGTGTCCGATGTCTGCTCGAAGACCGTCGGGATCGGCTGCCGGTCTTGTCCTGACCTGCCCAGTCCAGTTTCTGTCCAGTCTTGTCAGGACGTCCAGTGTCTGTCTGTCTTCCTGTCTCGTCTTTCGTTGCGCGTGCGGCGTGCAGCTTGCGGCTTGCCTGTGCAAATGCGGGGAAAAAAGAAACGACAGTTCGAGGCGAATGAGAAGCGGAGAGAGAGAGAAGGGGGGAAAGGATGAGTGAGGGGCGGCTACGAGCAAAAGGAGGGTTCGCTGCCGTTTCTGTATCCGTACTGAGGTAGGTATACTATGCACTAAGGTGAGTAATAGTAAGGTGGTAGAGCTGAGGCAAAGGTCGTGTGAGGTGGTCTTGTGAGTCAGCTGATGAAAGAAGAAGTTGAGAAGAAAGATCGATCTGTTGATGACCTTGGACCAAATCGACGGATGACCTTGGAGATGTGCGGGGGAAAAGGTTCGAGGCCAATCAACTTCGGATGAGCTGCACGACGGAACGGCAAGGCAACGGCTCAAAATAAGGCAAATGGCCAGAAGAAACGAGGGAACAAATAAGTCGTCAGTCCAAGACGTTCGAGTCCGTGTTGCCCCCTTGTTGGTAACCCTTCTCTAGTTTGGGGCTTCAGCTGAACCTGAGCTTCTTCAGTCCCAAGTTTGCCAGGGACCTGCAGCTATTTTGGATCAAAATGATTTGCGGCGCTATTCCGGCCCCTCTGCGAACGGAGCCATTTGTCTGGCTCCTGGAGACGTGCCCGGCATCCGCCCGCTCATGCCAAGCTCCATCAAAATCCTCCACTGAGTACCGCCGAGCGGAGCTAACCGCAGGCACCACCCCCGCCGTTATGGACCACATGTGCGAGCTTTGTTCGTGACGGCGAGCCAGGGAGCCCCGGGGCAACCGCGTCCTGGGCTGCGTCTGGGTTGACTCCAGCGTCAGGGACTCAAGCTCGACTCGAGCTCCAGAGATCCCAAGATGCTTAATTCTCTCCTCGGGTGCCCAAACTCTGCTCGCCATGCCACGTTTCGACCTCGTTCCGGGAACCAGTCCCCGAGACCTCTGAATCACTTCATGGTCCAGATATGTCTGCATGTCTGGGACTTTGTTATGGTCTGGTCTGGGATTGCCGCATCATGCTGCACCGTTGGAATGTACGTGGCCATCGACAGAGCCTCCGGGGTCCGCAAGCAAAAGCGCGCGTTCGCGTTGCATCAGATGTCCAAGACTCGAGTCGAATGCGGAACTTCCCAGGCATACTTCCTGATCATCACTGTACGCATATACCTTGCATGCATAGCGACTCGATGCAATTTGCGCGGTTGAGGCGGTTTGTAGACGATATAGGGTCGTCGATCTATCCCCGTCTACTACGACTCAATGCCTGTCGATTTGCAGCTGTCAAAATCTTGTACGTGCTCAAATGAGGGGTTTCCGGGGTCCTGAACATTCCAGAACGATCCGATTCAGGGAAATTGCTCTGATGCCGGCGGCATCCATATCAACGGCCCCTGACATGATGCGGAGGTGGCTCATCGAACTGTAAAGACAAGGCAGGGATCGCCCAGCTCGAATGTCAATCAGTCTTGGACGACAGTGGTGTCGAAAGCTTGGTATCATAGCGTTGCAAAGAAGTTGGGGTCTATTTCGAAACCAATATCGAGTCCCGGAGTCCCCGATGGGTGCTGTGAAGGTAATATCGCCAACGGGTTCACGGTTACCTGCGGTTGATCGGGAGCTTTGTGAAGAGCGGCGCGCGCGGACCTCATCCGCCCTGCGAGGCAAAGCACCGACTTGATGATTTTCTCAACAAGTACGGAATATAGTACTGGGTCCTGGCCGCTGGTACGTGCTCCCAGCAAGGCCGACAAGATCATTGGTGTCGATGATGGACTCGGCGATGTCCTTGGCGTTTCCTCTTCCAACGGCGCCGAGAGACTTGAGCGTAGAAAAGTGGATACCGGACTCGGGGAGAATCTCCTGAACGGTCTTGGCCTGACTTAATGATCAGGGCCCAACATGAGGAATTGGCATGCGGCTTCGTTGACTGGTCCGCATAGTCTTGGTCGAGGACGTCGAGATAGGGACGCCGGCCGAAAACGCCGGTCGACCGACACACGTACGCCGTCAAAGGGGTTGTCGGTGTGCTCCCGAGCCGATCCGGAACGAGGGCGTGATGTTTCTGCTTGCAAGTTGCAAGGGGCAGGTTGTAGGATTGACGCTTTGTCGTCCTATCCACTTGGCTGGAACTCTCTATGCTGCTGCCCAGTCGAAGTTGTCATGAACAATGGGCAGCCGGAAATCTCTTCTTCCAGCTGGCAATATCGCCTAGACTAGCTCAATCGGAGCATAAACTTTGTCAACGGGCGCTGCCGCCCAATGTGTCCTCCACTCACATCCACATTCACCTTGTCTGCAATATCCCTCCTAACCAAGAGGTTGCATTTCGAGGGGCGTGCCAGGGCCTTGGGTCGAGTGGATAAATTTGTCGGTTGAACAATTGAACAGCCCGACCTTCGGACGACGCATCCGTGGCTTATACACATGGCTCCCGAAACCATATGATGATGGCAAGCCATCCCTGACAAGCAATAGTATCTCGAAGCTGTGTTGAGTCCTACAAGGCTACAACAACAAATCCGAGTATTGCTTCGGACGCCGAATGGAAGTCCATGTCCGAGATGGTAGGTAGGTCAAGGTCAGAACAACGGGCTTCGTCAATATCTGGCCCTCTCATCGATTCAACTCAATTGATGAGGACTCAGCAGCAGCAGCCCACGGCCCGCACCCAAACATGATGGCGAATCGGCAGTCGGGTGGTTTAGTGAAACTTCTGGGTATACGACAGGCGCAGGGGAAAAGTGCCGATCCCATTTTGCTGAGCCTTGCAAGTGCCGACTTTGAGTTGATGTTGCAATCATGGCCGGTAGGTGACTCCGAAAGTGTGACTCCGCGAAGTTGGTAGTGCAATGTGCGTGCGGTGTGCCCCTGAACCGACGATGCCGAAGAACCTGTCCCAGCAGAATGGTTATGCCCTTGAATTATCAACTCCAAACTCATTTCAGGATCCCGGAGAAGCTTAAGACGTGACATCTTGGCTGGGCCCCAAATAGACTAGATGGCAGAAGTCGAAGCCAAGACTTCAGGGTCGACTCCTCAAAGTCTGATATTTTCTCTCTCCGAGTTGAGTTGTGTTGTCGGGTCGTATCGTGTCTGCTATAGGCCCTAGCTGCGATTGATAGAGAGAAGTTCGAAGACGCTAAGCACTGCCTGCCCGCCAAGGATCGAGAACTTAGTGGCTGCCAAGCGGTAAGGTAGTGCACGGGGGGCGGCAGGCACTGCGACGGGCGACGAGAGGTCAAGGCGAAAACGACATGTCGTATGCAGTGTGGGCATTTGACGTTGCTAGCTTGCACAGGTCCCCTCGTACTCAGGGCACTGGCGATATGATCATTAGAAGTCTAATCTGCGACAGACAGCTTAACAGCCTGGACTGCCCAGGCAGGTAGATGATGAAAGGACACAGGAGCTAAGGCCCAAAGAAGCATACGTGTTCCAATCACTTACCATGTAACTCCGCCTCCTCCGGATTCTCTGCCTCATCAAAACAAAAAAAAACTCTCCATCAGGGTTGGGTTGGGTTGGTTGAGAATCTTCGAATGGTAGCCTTTGCCGGAGCCAGTCCCGGATACCGGGGAAGAGGGCTGAGGGAGTCTGAGGGAGTTTACGACGGGGGGCGGGCTAGCCATGGCGATGGATCACGACTGAAATTTGAACCGAGATTGGGGATGAAGAGAGAAAAGTCAGAGATGTGCAGATCGCAGATATTCTGCCTCAACGCCCATGTACTATTTGTCAACGTTTACGGCGTCGGCAGGAGACGATGTGATGTCCGGCTACCAGTGCCTGCCTCACTCACACCGACAGGCTGAGCAAGCAGTGAGCACGTGTATGCGTACCTTCCTCTGGACGGAGCAAAGGGCAGGTCACGCCTCGGCGGGGTTGCCTTCCTCCCACGTCTCGGAAGGAGGTGATGCCGTTGCCGCCCTCCGGTCCGGCAAGTGGGATGCCCCGTCCTGCCATTATCGGATGGTGCCTTCTCAGCAAAGGGGCACCTTCCGTTACTACCTACCTCCCACCTTCCTCTGTCAACTTCAATAGTCAAGACAGGAGCTTTCGATCGGCAATGGCTATGAACTCCAGGAAACCCGGCAGGTCCCGGACGTGACTTTCCGAATGAACAACTCCAGTCCGGTCACGGTGGTAGTCCGGCGGGAATGTAATCACGTCGTACCGCGGACGTCCATGCCATGGAAGCCGCGGGGTCTCGAGTAATCAGATTATCTGCAAAGCCAAGCATTGCTATGGGCAGAAGTCTCGGCGTTGCTCGAGACAGGACAAGAACGTTAGTCTCCGCAGAGAGGACAGAGCGGAGTTCGAATGTCATGGATGTTGGCACCGAGGGTTTGGCTCGTTCATTTGTGTTCTGTAGGGTTGATCGTGGAAAAGAACATTTAACAGCTCAACAAGATGTATCTGACCGTTACATTCGTCGGTCTCCAGTAATTAATGCAGGTAGGTATTGTCTCACACGAGGCTGCTTCATATGAACTATATGGAATGACGTTGCCAACATCCCTGCCAGTTCCTCACAACAACAAAGCATCGAGATAATGGCCTAGACCACGATCAAATTAGACCTCGTTGAGATCCGTGAGAGACGGCAGTCGACACCATGACCCTGAAGATCATAACAGTCCAGCTATTGTGGATCCAGTCGAGTGTAGCTGAATAAGAAGTGGTCCAAAACATTGCCGTTTCGGGATCCCGTTGGGTTGATCGGGATACCGAGTCCGGGTGTGACATCGAATTGCTTCCAAGTCCGACGTGGCCATTAGATCGAAAGAAGAAATCGACATTCGCCCGCCTCGTCAATTATTCGTACTCGACGCCCGTTGAATGACTATCATCTCGGGTTGAATCCGCGTGATGCCATGCTGCAAATTGATGCCACCGATCGTATAGTTTCTGACAAGTCCGATTGCTGCCCGAGCAAGCAGATTGTTTTGATCCTTCATGGAGTAGTCTGCTGAACAGTTCCAGGACCGGATATTCTGAGAACCGAAAGGCTCAAAGCCGAACAGCCTGAAAACCGAGCAACTCCCACACCTGAATACTCCTGAATACTCCTGAGAACCAAGCGAAAAAGGGAATTGAAAGGGTACATTGAATTCGTCGACACATTTGTGAAATTACAGAGGCAAGTAGTGGGCTGTAGAGCAAGGCGTGTGCAGTTAAAGAGACTCTCGAGAGCATGGGGACCAACGTACGGCCCTCTGTATCATTCAGCATATCAATACAATAAACATTCCAAACGCCAATGCTAGGCCATCAAATCAGGGGAGGGCATCACTACAGCTCCTCCTTGAAGAACTGCTCCTCGCTACCCTCCTGCTGTTGATCCTGCTTGTCCTGCTTCTGACCCTTTTGCTGTGTCTTCTTCTCCCCCTCCACAACCTTCTTCTTCCTCTTTCCCTTGGCCTCCTCGCCATCCTCGCCGTCAGAGCCGTGGTCAACAATGCCCTGGATCTCTCTCTGCGCACCCGGCTGCTCCACCACCTCGAGCTTCCATCCCTTGTCGCCAGCGATCCGCTCCAGCTCAGCCCGCATCTCCTCGACGAGCTCGGGACTCAGATCCAGCTTCTTGAGCTCATCGTCGTCGAGCATCTCCGTCGCGCCGCCCTCGGCTTTGCTCTTGGCGCTGGCAATGATTTCCACCAGCGGGCCGTGGCCGCGTCCAGGCAGGTAGCTGCGCGGCGGCGAGAGCTTCGTCGGTGGCTTGCCCTCCTCGTCCGCATCGCCGAGCACGTTTCGCGCACCAACAATGACGCCGCCCACGTTGACGCCCTTTTGGGCCTTGTCTCTGACGTTAGGGTCTTGCTGGGCCTGCTTCAGGAGTTCTGCCGCCTCTTCCTCATCCGTTGCGGCAGCGCCGTCCTGCTTGCCAACCATAGATTCCGTGGCTTCCAACGTCTTCCGACGATGCCACTCGGCCTGAGCGGCGGGGTCGTCGGAGGGGAGGATGAGCTGGCAGCTAATTGGGTTGGCGCTCGTGGCCCTCGGCGGGAGGAAGGCGACGTCGTCGCACAGGCGCGGCGTATTGACGACCATGAGGTAGGCGCATGTGGTGACCTCCTTGATCCAACCGATGCGGTCTCCCTTCATGCCCGGCACACAGTGGTACTGCACCTCGATTGTCCGGTCGCGGCCCGTCAGGTCGCAGACGGTGCCGCCTTCCATCTTTTGCACGAGATACCGCTGGTCGCCCTTAATCTGCAAATCTGTGTTCGCGGGAGGGTCTCCCGACTTTGTCGTCTGCTGATGTTGCTGCTCCTGGCCTTGTCGCTGGCTAGGCGACTTCTGTACCCTGCCGAGGACGTACTCGGCTGTGTGGGGGTCGCGGACGGGCGGCTGCCCGTTGGGGACCGTCGGAAGGGCGTGGAACTGGGTTATCTCGCGGTTGTAGCAGAAGCTGTAGCTCCACCAGCCGGACATGAAGTACAGACAGTTCCCATCCAGCTCGTCCAGCAGCTCCCAGCCATGCGCCGAGGCCTTTGCCAGCTCGCGTGCCTCTTCCTGCTTCGCGAGCTCCGTCGCCGTGTGATTCTCGGGAGTCTGGGGCTCCAAGATGGGTATCGAGCAGAGGTACTTCAAGTCAGCCGTGTTCATGAGCTCGTATCGCTCAAAGACCTCAGAGGAACGGCCATTGTCGGAGTCGGTGGCCTCTCTGACGTTCTGGGAGACGTCGGAAGCTGTCGAGAACTCGGCCGAGTAGGCAGAATGCGGGTTTGTGCGGTCCAGTAACGCCTGCGCTTCGTGTTCTAGTATGTAGGATTCCGAAAAGACTATCTCGTACTGTAGGTGCGCTCATTGTCAGTTTGCCCGCCAGAGCTTCCATGGAACGAACTCCTTTGGATCGGACGAACCTGGGGATATGCCACGAGGTCATCGTGTATACTAAAGCCAGGATGACGAGCCCCGCAAAGCTGAGCCGTAGCCAGCAAAAGTAGACTGAAACGGCCCATCGTGCCGTGTGAATGAAGGTTCGCTCACATGCAGAGAAGTTGAAAGTTGTGGTGGTGAGGTGCCCGTTGCTCGTGTGGCCACCTTGAAGCTGCTTTGACAATCGCGCCGCGCATTGGCTACCGTGGTTCCGTAGCTCACAGGTGTCATCTACAGCAGGGTCCCGCCCAGATAAGATCGCCGGTGTTTTGCCGGTGGGGATGCTCCGATAACGAAGGCGGTCACGTGCCGTGAAGCAATTATTGGACGTCAGGAACAACCACCTCGAGAACTATGAAATATCAATTGCTGCGGTTTTATCTCTACAGAATAAGTTGGGCAATTGTTACAAAAGAATATCGTGTTATAATTCATGCTGTAAATTTGATTATCAGTTCACACAATTGAATCTACTGCAGTGTGAGTCTCCTGTTAATTAGCATGCGCAATTGAGAACTTGCATCACTATCTGGAGCACAATTCCTTCAAACCATATCGACCGCCCAGACTCTGAGATTGAGGTTACGAGAAAAGCCAGCTGGGTACTCACCTGTATTTTACGACTCCATTTCAGAGTTCGCGTGGTGACTTCAGCCTTTGGAGGCGATACACGAATACGATTCTGCCAACATAAGGTACGGCAACCCCCAGAACTTAGTCACAAGTAGTGATGCAAGATAGAATCGTTGGAATTTCAATACGTCTAGGGTGAACACAACCCACTTGAGAAGAGTTAACACTGCAGTGAAAAGGCTGTGTCATGAACCCCGCCTGTCCTCCCTCGGGGAGCCATCATAATTCGTCGGGCGAGGTTGGCGAACTATGCCTCCTTCCGGCGCTATATTCACATCCACCGTCTTCGGAACCAACAAGCCAGATGCTATCTGGACAAAATATGGTTATCACATGGTCGCTTTCATTTCGACAACAGAGCTCGAGTTGTAGGTCCACGGCTGCTGTGGGTCGTCTAGCTAATCTCTCGAGTCTCACGGGAATCAGGAGATCAATGCCTAGGGGCCTTGGTCTGAGTAACACGAACAGCCGAGTATTCAATTGATGGAGTGCAAGCGTCTTTGGTGCATAACAGTCATCTTGTTGTAAAGACTGTATAGTATTGACGATATGCGCACCACGTATTTGGATTCGATAATAGCGAGTAAACCTTCCAGGTCTTTACGTCAAAGTATACCTAGGTTTGCCGCCACAGGAAGGCCCGTCCCGACGAAGCATGAGGACGGTAAGGGGACAAAATTGCCTCCAGTGGCGTTAAGATCGCAGTGAAGACTCCCATAGGTAAGACTTTGGATTGTGGCTTTACAGTTGGCATCTGGGAGACTCCTTTTCATGGCGAGCCGTAGCACGCTCCACGCACTCAGGCTGTAAAGACGTAACGAAGAGCGGCGACTATCATGGCGTGTCACTGAGGCTCAACATCATCCAAGCTCAAAGCCGCACTGTCAAGTACTTTGAAGGCATCTCTCTGTCGCTGGAAAACACATTGCCGTCGCGGTATCGGCGACAAGCCCGCCCCTCGCGCGCAGATATACCGTCGCCGGTCTGGAGAACGACCAACACGCGCAGATCACGCAGCGTACTTTTCCCCCGCCCGCTGCCGCCACATTGAAGTCCCCCCTCGACGACTAATTCATTGGTCGCTCAAGGTAAAATGCTGACCGCAGCACACAGAACCGACAGCATCGTCTGTGCCGCGCGTGATCGGAGGAGGCCAAACATCGCGGCAGGCTACCAGGCAACACTCCTCCTGCAGGCTCGACTTACATGGCCCAGTCAGCCGCGACCGCCCGGGGTGGGAAAGAAAAGCGACACAGATCAACAACAAAGGAATCCAACACAGCTCCTATCAGAAGCCGGCGCTGCGCCGCAGTGCGGTAAAGTACCACGCAGCAAAGATGTTGTGTGTGTATCACTGTGTGTGGTATCCGTATCATCTGTGAGTGAGTAGGCGGCACGCCGATACGCTACGCCATGCGGATGCGGGTGGTTGTGGTATCACTGCGATGTGATGCGATGCGATGCGGCTCGGGGCCGAGTAGAGCACGGATGCCCATTCGGCGATCCAAAAAAGACGCTATACGGTACGACTACAGACTTTCCAGAAACTCACAATTGACAGTTCGCTCTCGGACGCAGCCTACTAAGGAAAAGAAGGCATGAATCTGCTCCCTGGGCAGTTAAAGCCAAGGCGCCTCTTCATGCCGTCCCGGATTGGATGACGGCAGACGGTTCAGGAAAGCAGAAGTCCTAGCGGCGGTAGGCTATTCAAGTTTTCCTAGGGACTACTCCGTGTATCTTGTGTATCTGTCCCGTCCCGTGTGAATGGTTGGGTGGATGGATAGTTTGGTAAGGTAGGATACTGATGGTGTTACCCCTCTCTTAGTTCTCTCGAATCTCACCGAAATGGGCCGTGTCATGCCAGAAGCCGTTCAAGACACACGATACTTCAGCCCACTCGGCAGTGGGTACTGATTTGAGATATCAAGTAGGCGTTGAGAGACAGGCCATGCGAGTGCCATGCCATGCCGACGTTTGCTTGGACTTTTGGTGTCATGTCAATTTTCTTCCCTCTTGTGTCTGGCACAGCCGCCGCACAGAAGAAACGACTGACGAGCATCGTGCTTGGCGAAAAGGGAACTTTGAGGAACTTGAGATGGAACTTTGGCAAACAGATTTGGATCTGAGTCTTGGAACTTTGGAAGTCGTGCCGTGCCAAGAGTGGCAGAAGTTGGCGCCATTCCACTACGAGGATTGAGTTCTGCTGGTGTTGCACGCAAAGGCCCAATGGCTTTATCCGTACAATTGAGATTCATAGAGTCTTGCGTTGCTTTCTTTCCAAAGGGAGTCAAGGTGAAATCGCTAATAAGATTGATGATTTTGATGATCCTTGGCGGTAAGCGCAGTTTCGGCGATAATGAAGGGTCACCGCCATACTCCCGTACTCAGTCAGGTCGTAGCGTTGTATTCGTGAGACAGTCTAACAGTAGAAGCGACGGCGAAAGCGAGATGGGAAACATCGGCATCGTGGGGGAAGATGAGATACAAGGAAATAACCCACTTGTGCATTGTCGTATCGTGTCACTAATCGTACCTAATCCGTTGCAAACTGCGGTCAGTCCTTAGCTCTGCGACTGTCATAAACAGGTATCTCGCTGGCTGGCCCTGAGTCGCGCGCAGTTGTGCAGGGTGCAGCGGGCGCCGCTTGTATCCGTACTGGCGAGATAGAGAACAGAGTTCGGTGAGGGTTCGACAAACGGAGTGCAGATCTGCAATACACTAGAGCCTCTGGCAACTGGTTCTGGGCGTCTCCATTCTCCAGCGTTCAAAAGCTGCCATCCAACTGGGAAAGGTGAGAGACGGAAACAATACACCAAACCTTGGGATTGGGATGGTGAGGAGACGGTAGGGGGGAATTGGGGAGAATGACCCGGACGTGCCGGGGACACCCCCCACCGGTAATGCCAGAAGCCGTCTGATGACGGGAGATTGTCGCAGAGATGCTTGGGCCACTGGTCCATCTACAAGGAGGGTCGCGGTTGATGACACCTCATCTCTCTCTCCCAGACTCCCCCGGCGGTAAGAGAGACTTTGCGGGTTTCTGCCAACTAATAGCTTCTGGCTGGGGGCTTCCTTGGGGGGTTACGGTGCATGCTGTGGGCTGGCTGATGGTTTGGGGCACAGGAGGGAAAAGGGTAGGAGAGTCGGGACCTTGGGGCCCAATTCAGCTCGAGCAGCTGGAAGTAGCCGAAGAGGATCAACAGCGATGATCCCTCGAGGCGGAGCTGTTGCGAGATGTGGTGCGGGACGATCCCAAGCTTCTTTTGGGGGTGGGATTTGGTATGGAGACTTGAAATGTTTGGCTTGGCTGGTCAGTTCTTTCGTGATGTTCCCAGGTATTGGAAATTCCAGATTCCATGGGCCATGAGAATGGGGACATGAAAAGGGACCCGCTGCGGTTCGCGCGTGCGGCGTCACGTTTTGACAAATTGGCATCTGAGTCTGATGCCGATGGATCATGGTAGCCAAGATTAGGTGACTGTGTAGACGGAGTTGCGAGATGAAGGAGATGACGCTAGGTGAGGGCGATGCCGTGATGATGGAGACTGGAGAGACAGAACTGGCACTTGCACGTTCCTTGGCCCCAGGAACGGGTCGGTCACGAGCGAGAGAGTTCGTTCGAGTGGAGGAGGAGGTCTGGCACACCTGGGCAGATGAGACGAGACGAGACTCAGCCTGGCCGTGTAGGGAGTGGCCATGCCGCCATGCTCCATGGATGGATGGTGATGGACTTGCACAGTTGGTGGAGGAGGAAGACGAGGATTCAGGAAGAGGAGGAAGAGGAAAGGGAAGGGTACGTACCTCCTCTCTTTCCCCCGAACGCAAAGAGCCAATCGTCGGAGCCGGCGGGGCGGCAGCCTCACTTTGCGGGAACAAGCCGTAGCCAATCGAGCTCCGCCCTGCGACGCTAGTCTTCTTCTAGAGCTGCGTGGGCGAGCTGTGATTCGTCAAAGCTGAACTCGGCCAAAAGTGGAGATTGAAGCTGGGGATCTGTGACTTTGGGGAACTTGGAAGTTGTACAAGTAGAGAATGAGACACAGGGACGCATAGAACAGCCGCAGCATCGTGGAGTCGTGGACCACTTCATCTCGCTCACCGGGCAGAATGCTGTCTATACGGACCTATACAGAGCAACTCTCCAGTGGATGCCAGTACCTAACCCTCACTAGCGTCTGGTTTGCCAGCGGATGATGGAAGGAAACCGGCGCTGATGGCGGTCTAGTGTGGGGGGTTCTCCAACGCCTGTTCAGTGATGACTAGAGGTATCCGTACCTTACTGCGTAAACTACGTACCTCCATTGAGGTAGAGAGAGGTACGTACTTCTCGAAAACGAGGCAAACGCTGTCGATTGGACCAACATCGCCAATGCATCACATTGGATGCCACCAGATGCCACTCGATGCCACTGGGATGCGGAAGGGGATGAGATGCGTCCAGTGACCGTCATCCGTATCGTCAACAACAACACAAGAGACAGATTCTGCCGGCGTCACTTTGTGGGTGCTGTGCATGGGATGGGGATTGGGCTGATGGAATGTGATGTGCCCAGGGCCGCGGCGTGGTCGTTACAGCATTGGCTGTCTCTCACACGAGTCTGCAAGCCGCATGCAAGCCAACGCTCGACAGCCCGTATTCTATGTACTGATTAGGCGTTTTTTTCGACTTTGCTAGATCTTGCAATGTTTTGCTTTCCTACTTGCATCTTTGTAAATTCCATCAAATGGGATTTCAACGTGATGTGATACAAAGGCAACGGCTGGCGGACTAAAGTAGTGGTGGTCAGCCAGCATCCGGGCGTCTGGGGTCCAGATCCAGAGCTTGTCATATCATTGCCGCTTTGAGAGGAGGCACTTTTAATGTGTCATTGGCGATGGTTGCCCATCAAAATACGATCTCCTTGGCCGTGGCAAGCACGTAAAGACTGACCACACCAGAGAGGGAGGCTAGGAAGACATGCCCGTGATGGGATATCGTGCCTGAACATCATGAAGGAGGTTGCGTCCGTGGGTGCGCCGAGGCATGGGGTGACATGGCTTGGCTTGGGAAATGGACATCTCACATTCAGCTCTTTTCCTCTTGTCTCTGTCATCTCCATCTGTAAGTGCCCGTGGGCCCACGGCAAGCCGCATGTCGGTGCGCAACAAGATGCGTGGATGGATGAAGCCTAAAAGGGCCCGAAGGATGTGGTGATCTGCCCGCCTGTGCCCTCCAACGTCACAAGTGTCGACCTACAATGACGAATTTGTCTCTGTTGGAGTTTCTTATTCCTCGGGCTGAGCAAGCATTGCACTAAGATACCACGCCCCCGCCGTGCCCCCTTGAGTCGGGAATTCCAAGCAACATGCAAAAAAACCCACTGCCGTCATATTGTAATTTTGCTTTTTCTCTTGGGGTGGTGGTGCATCAAACATCCCGCGTTCTGCTGCGTGTTGAGTGAGTCTTGGTAATGGTTGTCTTGGGGGAATGCATGCCCGGAGTCTCTTCCGATCCCCCCGTCCCTGGTCCTAAGTACCTTGTTATCGAAGAAAGTTAATTCTTTCTGAGTCACAAGTACAAGAATACAGTTTTAATAAAACAGTGTAGTGCCCACCCAGCACTTGAATTGAGATGCTTTTTCAAGCTTGCCATGAGAGAAAGATGACTGTACTGCTGACTGCCTGCCATCCCGTCCCTGGTCCAGACTTGGAGATCAAGCAGATTAGGTCGCCAGGCATGGGCTCTGTTCGACAAAACCTCGGGCCCCCCCTGCGTAAGAACGTGTTTTGGGATGTCTTGCACTCTACTAATTAGGAGAGGATTGAATCGTTGTTTGGTTCAGTAAACGTGTAAGTGCCTGCATTGGAATTCTTCTTGGTTCCGTACGCATGTACTTACTACTAAGCGCTCGGTTTTGTCTAACGTGTGACACGTTCCGTCATTGAAGATCTTACAAGTCTCCCTCATGGACATTTTTTTTTCATCGCATCGTCATTAATAACGGAGTAATTATCGCCCACTCTTCATGGATGGCCTACCGTCTTAGTGCGTGAAGTTTGGACCGTTGAGAAGAAAATCAGCAGAGAAATTTATGATCCGAGAAATGAGATGAAAACCCAAGGATCTAGGTTGTGTCAAGCAAAGGCAGGAAGGGGAAATGGGAAAAGAAGTTTCCGCCCCCCCTCATCCCGATCTCGTCCCGAAAGACAAGCAAAAGCCAATTCACTCTTTGACCCATTCGCTTATGTGTGAGATGAAGAGGAGAAGTGGAAGCTCGCGGTTGACTGACGCGTGAAAAGTTGTGAGAGTCGTGAGAATGGGGTGGTGTGTGTGTGTTGAAGGGGAGCTAAGGGAAGCTTTGCATGAACGAACTTGAAGCTATGTTGATATTAAAAAGGGTAATTAAGGACGAGGAAGGACGCGAATACATGAGGGGAAAGGGTTACAGAAGTCCAGACGAAATAGAGTTGCTCTACCATTTTCCCTTCATTTGCGGCTATTACAACCGGACAAGTCATGATGATGGTATCCGTCAGGCTTGATAACGATCTCAACCCGTCCAATAGGTTTCTTGGTCCCGTTGAACAAGCCCGACGCGGGAACTTAACATGGAAACTCAAAAAGAATGGTTGACTTTTCTTGTTTTACCTTTTTTGGCTCTCGGGCTGCCGTGGGCTGTATGGGCTGTCAACTCTAGCGGCTGCCGCAACCGCATGAGAGAAAGCCTAACGGTCAATGGCGCCAGGGACGAGTCATGTTCTTGTCAGACGGGCGTGACGGGGAGAGAAGCGGTTGGAACTTGGTGTGAAGAAGCGGTTCAAAACGGCGCGCTTTGCGGTAAGACCTCTCGCTCCCCTCCCCTCCCGAAGCCACCCATCCCACCGAAGTAAACGGGGTGTGACAAAAGGAAGAAGGGCAACTTGTGCCCGTTTTCGCAAGAGCATAGTTTGGCTGGTCTGGTTTGATCGTGGTCTGGTCTGTTTATTTTTGCGGACGATCTTCATGCAATCGCTATGCGGGGCCTTCATCAATGGTGTGTGTGCGTTGGTAATGATAGTGGGTGTTTGTTGCCGAACGACCGTTTGAAGCGGCTAAGCTGCTGCTTCGTGCGCATTCTCTTTTTCTGCTTGCGCACAGTTGCGCGCGATGGTCACCGTCTTAGGATAAGTCGCGGCATTAATCGTTCTTCTGGTGCTTCTTTCTCAAGAAGAGGGGTTCTATCAAAGCCACGGGCACGGATTAAAGTCAAGCATGATGAGCAGAGTCAACAAGAGTCATTCATATCGGCTCGGATTGTCATATGGATGCGAAATGGACGCGCGGTGTTTGCAACAAGAGACGGCATCGAAAGGGTTGAGGTGAGGTGTGTTTGGATCCGGTTTGCTTGGACGGCATATGGTGTTGAGAGACGATAACGGGCCAATTCCAAAAAAGAGACACCAACAACAAGTCATGGCAGGGCATAGCATATCTCCATCGCATCGCGATCTCGTTTTACCGCAACGAGGAGGATCCGCAAAGGTGGGCCTGGTTTGTGAAAGTTCGGGACGATCACGATGTCGGCCCATTCTGCCAGGTTTCTTGCGGAATCCGTATAATTACCAACAGTGAGGTGGTCACTACCTAGTGGAGAGGCGCCGAATATCAAGGGGACGAGGGTACTGTGAGGTAGCTCTCAGACCGACGGCCGGGCTTTTTTGAGTTGCCTTTCAGGCCCGGCCAGACTGCGGCTGTCCACGTTTTTCTTGGCCAGGTTCCTCTCAATGTGACAGACATACAGCACGGCGGCCCGAACCCCAAAGTTGCGTCGTGTCGTGCTTTGCTGCTTGGTGCTGCTGGCGCCTGGCGGTAGTGAAATTTGGGGGACCTTGTTAATATGAGTTTGCCCTCGGACAGTGGCGCTTTTTGATGAAGGTCAGGTCATGATAGCCAGCACTAGGGAACGTTATGGCCAGCACCAGGCTGGGTTTGGTAAGGGCTCAAGATTAAGGTCGCGCCGCCCCCGGGGCCCAAGATTGACAATGACAGACAGCTGCCCAGCTACGGGGCCTAGTAGGTGCTAGACAGGCGCGCGCAAGAGGTCTAGAAGAGCCGTGATAGCCCAAGCTAAGAGCAAGGTTCCTGAGCCGTGGGTTCAGGGCCAGTCTCGATACGGACAAGATTCAAGATGAAGAGTGCCCAACTGGGAGTTGCTGAATACGACTTCATCTTGCTCATCCTCGTAGCTTAGAATGAGGGTGGTATATTCCAATGTTGTGTTCCGCGTGGGAGGTGTGAGCAGGAGAGGTCTGTGGGTGAGCTGGACGGCAGCCAGCCGGGCAAAGAGTTGGAGAAGGTTGCTGCCCAGTTCAATTCTCTCTACCTATCCCTCGGTATCAGAATAGGGAATGCCAGAGAACGTGATGGAGATGGAGATACCCAGAGTGAGTGACCACTAGCCATAGTGAGGGAGACCTGATTGAGAGTGAGAGTGACTCGGCGAGCATCAATGGGAGGAGAGATGATTAGGCGTCATACCCCTGCCTCACACGCGCTAGCAGACGTGTTCGGTGCCCACACGCCCCCTGGTGACCAGCACTTACACCCACACCTCCCAAAAATACCACTGGAAACTGGGACAAGTCGTCACCGAAGCCGAGATGCGGTTGGAGGGAGGCACGTTCTCAGGAGCCGCTGGGGGTGTTGAGAGAGAGAGAGAGAGAGCCACAGACAGATTGGGGAGAAACTGGAAACGCCGTGTGCGACGACGCTTCGTTCGGCCGGATGTGTTGACGGGCAGATCCCAGTCAGCCCTTTTTCATATTGCGTGTTTACCTTTACACTACGCCTTTTTATTTTCTTTCTACTTGCTCAGTGGAGACAAACGGCTCTCAGTTCCCCTGGGGAGTGAATGCAATTGTATGAATTTCCATCCAGTCGCAGAGCAGCTTTTCATCTGTAAAGTGGTCCACGTGTTGTCAATCAGAGTGAGAGTGAGAGTGATGCTCTCACTGAGGCACGCTACTGAGCTCATTCCAAACCCACTGAAGTCTGAGGGGACGGAAAGACCCAGAGGCGGAGTGAGAGGCCGGCGTGAGAGTGAGAGTGAGAGGGGCCACGGGCGGGCGGCTGCACCCACTTTAACCTTCTTTCCTCGCTTCCATTCGTTCTTTGCCGGCCCTGTGCCGCCAATTGCGATGCCGACCACGTATTTCTCCTACGCAGTAGGTACTCTCTCTTTTCTGCCATGCTACGGATATTCGTATGGATACCCACGGTACACTGCTGGCTGGTCTTCCTCCAGCGTGCTGTGCTGTCGAGAGTTCCATTTCTCGTCGTCCCCTCATCCTTGGTCGTGCCGGCGGTGATCAACCACTCGTGGTCTTGATCGTCCCTCCCACCGCTCGTCCCACACCCCCCTTCCAGTCGTTTTCTTCTCACCGCACCTTTGACCGCCGGGCAGAATAGCAGCCCAGCAGCAGAGGAGCAGCGCAATTACCTATGTATTCTATTGTAACATTGATGGAACTGCAGTAACATTTGTAATACCGAAAGAGCAGTGAATGTCATTGTGTTTTGCCTCGTGTTTGTTAGTGGCGGCTGTTTCTTGGCTGCCAGCTGCTCATCATCATCATCACCACCACCACTGCTCACTCACTTGTACTTTGCTCTCAGTCTCACTCTCAATTTCACTCTTTTCGGTCTCTCACTCTCACTCTCACTCGTCAGTCTCAATCACACCCTCCATCCAACCCCAATGCTGCTTAATCCTCGGCCAATCCAAACCATCTCACAGTTTTCCCAAAAAGACACTGGACAGAAACACCCACACCCCCATCCTTCCATCCATCCCGCACACCACCACATCATCATCGCAACACACACGCAACGCACGTCCACCACCCACCACGACCACCCACACACCAACATCCTCGCACCCCCCTCCCCTCCCCTTCCCATCCACCATCATTCATCCACCCTCACATCCATCTCCATCCTCCATCCCTGCTCGTCTAGCGTGCTCTGTCTTGCCTGTTCCACCGACATTACCAGCTCGCTGTGGAGACGCCGCAAAGCCTCACTTCCATGACTGGACATTCGTTGCGCTGCTGATCCTGTCGACTTCTTTAAACCACTGGCCTCTCGCCGTCCGCCTTCCCGAATTCTCCTGCGATCGTCTTCCTATTCGAAGCCACAGACTTCCCTGTACCATCGAACATCAACTCGCCTCAACCCGCCTCGCCAAACTTCAAGACAAGTCAACCTTGAATCCTGCTGCTCGCACAAATCTTCGAGACCCCCCAACAATCCACCAAAAGAGTCTCGAATACCAGGAAACAAATCTTGACTCCCGCTGGGTCTTATTGTTTCGCCGCGCAGCACCAGCCATACTCCATAGAAAGACAAGACCAAGAACCAAACAACAGCGTTTTGTCTTGCTTGTCTCGCTCCTGGGAAAACAATTAATTTTTCCCGCCCGGTTTCCACAAGTTCGTCACTCGGGAGACCTTGAATGCGTTGGAGAAAGAAGAACGAGGCTGCAGCAACATCGTGTCACATCACACCTCGTCTACTACCGACGTCTAACACCACACTCTATCCCTCCGTCTTGACTCGGACGGCCTTGAATTCCTCAACCGAGTGGTAGCCCGACACGCTTCACTCTTCCTCACCATACCCAACCCACCCTAGCTGCTACGCCCATCACCCCGCTGTTCTCCGCCAACTTGAGCCAACATGAACCATCCTTACAATAACGTCCAGGAGATTCAGAGGCAGATGCAACAGAAGCAACAAGAGCTGGCAAATCTCCAAAACCTTCTTCTTCAGCAAAATGCATCAGTAGCACCGCAAGCTGCCCAGAGCAATTTCAACCTGCTCCAATCACAAGGGGACTACCATGTAGACGCCGCCGCCTTCACACAACATCAACAGCCCAATGCTGCTCCTCTGCTCAACCGCAGGGCCACAATACCCAGAAGCAAGTCCAACATGGGCTACGCTGCCCAACCCACAAGAATGATGGTAATGCATCACCACAGCTCCCATCACCATCTTCACTGCTCGTGACCATCGTGAATCAGGTGTCCGTGTGCTAACATTCTCTTCCAGGAGCGCACAAGTGATGACTCGCCCCATCCCGTAAAGCGCGCGAGGGTCATGTCCCAGCAGCACCCCCGCGCCACGCCCATGACGGGCATGTCTAGAAGTGCTTCCAACAGATCAGAAAAGTCTATCCCTTTTGTCGTCAAGGGCCCTCTACAGCCCCTCCAGACGTCAAATAACCCCAATCCCATGATGGACCGCTTCTACCAGAGCCAAGATGACCCTCATGTCCTATTCGAGTCCTCCCTTCAGCGATCGCCAACAAATAAACGCCACTCGGGTCTCTCGCCTGTCGAAGAGAACGCAGGTTTCCCAGAGGTCGGCATGAACCCTCTCGACTTCCTCGCTGCACAAGACGAGAGCATACCATCTCCAGCCATGGTCCCACCGCCGCAGAACTTCCTGACGCCCTACGATGGCCGGAATTCACAGGCCAGCCTCATCAACTCGGTTTGCCCGTCCATGAGCTCTGGCACATCGGCTGCCGAGACCATGCCTCTTACGAGGGAGAACAGCTCTTTTGACAACCAGTCACTCAGCGGCGCATTCGGTATGACGAGAATCAACTCGGCACATTCCCAAGGTGCTGCCGACTTCATGTCTCCGGAAGTTTACGCTGTCCCCTCCGGCACGTCACCGAATAAGTCAGATTACCTCGCCTACGTCGGCGCGGGCACTAGTCTATCGCCTCAATATCCTCAGCAGTCGCCCATTGATGAGCAGTTCCTCAGCCAAGGCTCCTCGATGATGGAGCGCTCTATTTCCGCCACTAGCAACGCATCCACCAAGTCAAGCACCGAGCGCAGGGCAAAAGAAGCACGCCTCCAGCAGATTCAGAATGCGAACCGCACAAAGATCTGCCCCAAGCCTCACGACGCTGTCAAGTCCCAGTCAGCTTCTGCTAAGAAGGAAGGTAAGGTTGCTGTCTCTAAGGGTAGCTACACCCGTCCCAAGCACCCCAAGGTGTTCTGCGACATGTGCAGCGACCACCCCGATGGCTTCCGCGGCGACCACGAGTTGCGCCGACACATCAACGCTAAGCACGAGGGCATCGTCAAGAAGTTTGTATGCCGCGACCCCAGCACGGTCGGCATGCAAAGTGGCGTTCAGGCTATCAACCCGCTCTCCAAGTGCAAGCAGTGCGTCGCCCGCAAGCAATACGGCGCTTACTACAACGCCGCTGCCCATCTCCGCCGCACGCATTTCAAGCCCAAGACTCCCCGTGGCAAGAACAAGCGGGGTGACGACGAGGAGAAGCGCGGTGGTAAGGGCGGTGGCGACTGGCCCCCCATGAACGAGCTCAAGCAGTGGATGGAAGAGGTGTTTGTGGCTGCCGACGACGAGGTTGCCGAGGGCGAGGCCCAAGAGGAAGATGAGGAGGAGACTCAGGCCACTGCCCAACAGTTCGAGCCCTCCATGTCGATGGACCTCTCTCTTGGCCACATGGGCGAGAACATGACCTACGACATGGGTTTCCCGCCGTCCTACCACATGCCTGAGTTGGCGGCGATCGACACTACCCAGGCCTCGTACCTGGCTGTTTCCAACATGCCGCTCTCCTCCGCGTCGGAAGCCTTTGCCTTCTCCTCGTTTGGTCAGAACTCGCCAATGAACAACGGTTTGTCGCACGAGACGGCCTTTTCCATCTCGTCGTCAAACACTGTCACACCCACCAACTACCACCAGGACCCGCTTGCCGCGGAGGGCTTTGAAGGCTACACCGCCTACTAAAGACTAATTGGGATCGTTGTTGAATTCTCACGGATTTAATTTTTTCTTAATTTCGGAATATTTCACACAATCGTGTCACTCAAGTCGCACTTTTTCCCGCAAATCGTGATTGGGGTTGAGATCTGAGGCAGTTGGGCCGCGCTCAGGCGTTCATTGGGCCGACTTTCAGTTGACCATCTGCATGACGCGGCTCTGCCCAACATCGCCCTCCACCACGCGACCTCCGCAGGGTCGACCAAGAAAAAAGAAATCACGAAAAAAAAGCGAGAACGGTTTTCCTTTCATTGGCAATTTTGTCATGACATCATGATCAGTACCACCACGACTGCCCGGCGTCGTCGGCCGAGTGGAGACACTCGCTGGGTCACACCCGCGCAGCCGGATTTATTTCTATGCTCCGTCTTTTCGGTTCTCAGTCACTTCCGGACTCTCTTCGATATCGACCTATCTCTATTTATATCTCTCTCAACCGGTCGGGTCGAGATACGTTTCACAATGGCTCAGTGGAATGCGGTGACAGCATTTCGCGCCTCAAGAGCCGAATGCCTTTCGGTG
Source organism: Colletotrichum tamarilloi (assembly GCF_030869305.1). Lineage (NCBI taxonomy): Eukaryota > Fungi > Ascomycota > Sordariomycetes > Glomerellales > Glomerellaceae > Colletotrichum > Colletotrichum tamarilloi. The sequence goes on along the minus strand of NW_026849560.1, from coordinate 4,623 downwards.
GTGCAACCGAGGCCTTGAAATCATTGTTGTATATATACACACACAAACGGCCACGTTTCTGGACGACTAAAACAGTTTCCAGCGGATTGATCAAAAGGGGTGGTGGGAGGCGAGCGGAATGGCAACCGTCGCTCCCCCGATCCCGATATGGTACACAGGCGTTGTCTCCCTCTCCGCAAGGAGAGTTTTCTTCCTTTTATTTTTGGAATTCACAATACTGTTATTTCTTGCAAGGTGTTGGGGACTTGGGAAAGGCTGTTCACGCTTTCTGGGAAGACGAAAGGGTTCGTCCCGTAGACATGTATATACATGGGTTGGATGGCAGGTTGGGTTCAAGACGCACAGCACGCGCTTGCGTTGGATGGGTTCAGGAATACGGAGAACATGTGGCAAATGTTCCACTGGGGTGTATAGCACGAAACAAGTAAACTAGGTGCTCGTCACCTTTTCCCTCATAACTTACTGTCAATACGTGATACAATCATTTGCCGAAATAGGATGGTCTTGAGTCTTGCGCTGGAAAATGTTGCTTAGTCCGCTCTATGCGGGCCTTGGGGCTTTCATATTCTACGTCAGGAGGGGGCTCATTGACCCAGATTGATCCTGATTCCGGTTGGTAACAGATCGAGTCAGATTGCGGGGATGCGATCATCTCAATCCATGGGTGACAGTGAAGGCATTGCAGGAAAGGCCTGCGAATCTCGAATCTCTAGGGATACTGTCGTAATGGCTGTTCGGCTTCTATATAACCATGACAGACGAGGCGTCATCACATTTCATTATCACTATCGTTAACCGAAACCCATGTCTAACCGCTGAAATGAGAACATCATACGCAGCCTTGGAACTCCTTACACCGCACGAAAATACATGAACCCTAGTACCTTATGAACAACATTAAACCACCAAAGTTCTTTAGAAATGAGTGCTTCTTTCGATCTAAGGCGTCACTAAAGCATTGCGACGCAAAAAATACACTAATTGTACGGATGTCTGTAGTACTGGATTTGTGAGGCAGCTGCCGGTGATCGGGGCGTCTGCTCATGCTGCCTGCTGGACGAACTCGATTCCACTGTTGACCACGACGGTGCTGCATTCTCCGACGATGGGCCGGCGACTTGCCACCTGGGATCTCTTTGCGGGGGAGAAGACTGAGGTGACATAGGAGACACGGCGTGAGATGGGCTGTCATGTGAAGAGGCAGGAAGCTCGTAGTTTGGCGTGGTTGGCATGAACGCTCCGTGATGATTCACGGAGAAATCAACTGGTGTTATTGCCAAAGGCGATGTCTGTAGAGGTGCTAGGCTATATGGTTCTTGCGGAGGTTGATTCAACGTGTTCGTCCGGAGACTGAGAACGTTGGTGGATGCACCGGAGCCTTGCCCCGGCGGGATGTGGAAAGTTGAAGACGAAGACTGAGGTCCGATGCTGTATCTCAAAGTACGATCGATGTCTGGACATAGGCTTCCCAGGAACATCTTGTATAGATCGCCTTCGGCGTGTTCCGTATCGATTAAGTCGCTAATTGGCATTGGATTATCCCAGTCGTTAAAGATACTACAGGGAAGTTGAAAAGGTACTTACGGGCAGCCATATTTAGCTAGGTCGTCGTCGAGGCGCCGGAGTCGCTCTACCGCTTTCTTGTCATCGCCGAACTGAACAAATTGAATTGTCACAGGTCTGATCTCTGACACGTCCTTTCGGCTGTGTGGCTGGTCAGGATGAATGTACGTCAGGTCGCCATGCAGATCTCTCAGACAATGGAAAGTCGATCGGAGATACGTGTCGACGGTGTATTCATCATGCATGCCCCTCCAGATGCCATCAGTCAACACAATGATGGTCTTTTTGCGTGGTTCGTACTTCGAGGTCTTTGTCCGTGTGTAGTCGTTGATGATCCGCTCGAGCTCGGGGATAATGGTGGTCTCGACAGCGGACGTCTGCGAAGTGGCTGCTGCAGGCTCTGCAAGGTCCAGCGCTTTGGTGAAAGATTTTACCGACTGGGACTTGCTACCCCTGACGGTGGCCTTTGGATTTGTGTCGGGGTTGGTGAAGTACATCTCCATCCCGTCGTCATCATACGCCAGCGCCCGCCATACCATGACCTCCAGTAAGTCGATGACTGAAGACCACCATTTCCGCATGGTAGTGCCATTGTCCACGAGGAAGACCTGTTACTTTTAGCCTACAGGGTTTTCAAACAACGTTTGAAGTACTCACGATATCGCGCCCCTTATACTCCTCCTCCAGACGAGAGTCCAGTTCAGTCAAAGCATCTAGGCTCTCCTTGCTGTTGGAGGTTTTCCCTTTTACGGAAGTCTTTTGTCGCTGAATGAGGGAACTGAGACTCTTGGGCGACGGTTTGAAACTGAGTCCTACTTTCTTCAGCTCTTGTTTGACTTGAGAAGCCTTGACAGGCTCACGTCGTATCGGACTTCTTGATCGGTGACTCGGAGGTTCCGGGTAGAATGAGGTCGGGTGAGCGCTGACTGGCTGGCTTGAGGATGAGATTGCCGAATTTCCGCGTGGAGAATCTGGATACCCATAGCTATGGGAGTGCGTGCTACCTTGTCTATCCAAGCTCTGCATAGGATATCTCACCGATTGATGTGGTGACTGGGTGGGGGATCCACGCATCGTGCGTGGCCGTTGCGCTGTTGGCTGGATGGCTTGATCCAACAACTTCTTCTGACTCTCAAACTCAATCTCAGGTAAGGGCAAGTCAAACCGTTCCATCGGTTTTGTGATATCGTCTGAGTCAACTCTCTTGATACCAGACTTATGTTCCGAAGAACGTTCAACCTCGAGTTCAATGCTTTGAAGCATATGTTGCAAGCCAGGAGGGACTTTGGAAGGGCGGGTATCATTCTTCGCGATAATGCTTTTGAAGCTGCTGCAAACTTTCTTCGCAGTTTCCCGCCTATCTCCGGGCACAAGCATGTGGCCATCGACCATGTCCAAGATGGCGGGCGTGTACGGGTCTGTCCTTCTGGCTGCTTCGCGCAGATACTGGTGCCAATGAAGAACCTCAGGTAGGACTTGCTCGCCGTCATGGAATGCTTCACTCATTCTCCCCCTGGCATTCTGAGTGTCCTGACGACGGAGCCGTTGGTAGATCAGGACTCCTTGAGTCCCAAGAACAACATAGGTCGCAGCAATTGATAAGACACACCCAAGAGACCACACATCACTCCCTGGAGTGACTTTCGGCCTCTTGGCGCTGATGTCATCTAGACAAGCTGCCTTTTCAGGTGCCGCTAGTCATAGATTTGGTCAACGAGTTGTTTCCTGATTATGTTGCTGGCGGACTTACCATAAGTTCTTGTTCCCCCCAATGATTTTGACGGCGGTAGGTATGGTGTTGCGGAACTTTTGAGTAACATGCTTGCTTCACCAGGATCGGCTAGTTTGAAGCGATCATTGACTCTCAGAATGTTCTCTGGCTTAATATCTCCGTGCCATCTAGGACAGAGCATTTAGCTTTGGCCATAAATCCCTCGTAAACGTCAACTTACGTCCAATATTTCATGCCAGCGATAGTGATTGTGTGGATAGATGCCAGTGTCTTCGAGATCTCGAACATAGACTCCCAGAAGCCGTGAATTTCTTCTGAGGATATTGGCGGTGACAGCCTCATCATCGCCTCATAAAAGTCAAAGTCGGCAAGCTCTAGAACAATATTGAAGTATTCTTGTTTAGCACCGTCCTCGCCAAGTTCGAAATTCCCAAACCATCCAATGTATTGAATCATTCCTTCCTCATGTTCAAGATTGCTGAACATCTTGATCTCATTGAGGAAGTGCTCATGCTTGTGTGGCCTGAATTGTTTCAAAGCGAAGCGATATGTCTATGATTGACGTTTTGTAAGTTGTTATTCCTTTTCAAGAGGTGCTTTGAAGAAGACTTACCAGACCCTTACCATTTCTCCCCTCTCCTTGTCTTTCAATCTTGGCTGATGCCATTTTCTCCCGGAGCTGCCGGCCAACGAGTTCCTCTGGAACGTCGATGGCGTATAGAGTGGCGTTGTTCTCTTTTGGTCCCTTGCCCTCACGATACGGCGTGATCTTCTCCTTGCGCGAGAGTGGACAGACTGCATCGCGATAGACTTGACGCATGCCCATGTTAAACCGTATCGGACACCAGTCGAATTGTTTTTTATAGAATCGCTCGTGAAAATCATGAAATCGAGGTTTCAGTGGGGGCTTGATGCACTTCTTCAGGTAGGTGAGTTCGATCGGAAGTTTGTTGAGTCCATTATCGCGGAAGAGGTTTATAAGCGACGGCGCTTGCATGTCGAGTAAGGTGTAGAATATGGCGAGATACTCGTCTTCCTCATAATGCTGCGCTCGCATTTGAGGCGGCTCAAGTTCATACTGAAGGTATGCGGTGCGCTGTAATCTGTCGAGATCGTTGTCGTAAGTCAACATACCCACTTCCTGGCACCCCCCTGTTTCTGGCACCCACAAAAACGCGAAAATCCACCACAACCCAATGCCCACCCCCAACCTCCTTTTATCACAACATTTTCAATTCGCGTCCAAATGGGCTCATCTTTTGCACATGTCTTCTTCTATATATAATGCCTCAATATACCGAAGATCAGCTTCGTCAGGCTCTCGAGGA
>NW_026849559.1:0-58588 GCF_030869305.1 Colletotrichum tamarilloi | reverse complement strand
CGATCCCAATACGAAGTTCGCGAACATCAGGGATATCCATCGGGCTCAAATCGAAGCGGGTGAAAAGGAGGTTATCACGGCTGAATCCAGCGACTCTGAATGCCCTAGTGAGGCTGGCAGCTGTATTGTAGTGGGTGTGGTTGAGGATCAATAGTTAATAGTAATGAGGAGGTTGGGTTGTGATCCCATCGTTTTTGTGGTGCCAGAAACAGGGGGGTGCCAGGAAGTGGGTATGTTGACTTACCTGTTGATCAAGTCGCCGGTGTCTGTCGATCCAAAGAACGACAGCGGGGCCCTGTAAAGTAGTAAGCAACGATGTGCACCACGGTTTGGCAAAGTGTGACCCGCCTCATGACAGACTGGAGAAGTGTCCAGTGCAAGCTTTGAGAAGACTTAGGCACGATCAGAACAAACATGATCCTGTAGGCTTCTGTTAGCAGAGCCGGGATTATCAGTCGGCAGGAATATGCTTTGGCAATGTACCAGATATTGACGCCAATAACAAACAAGCCCACGACAGAAATCGCAGAGTAGACTCCGAAGTAGAAGCCTGTGTCTGATGAACCGGTCCTTGCGTCCTCCTCCGTCCAGATCTTGAGCCAAATTTCTATCAGAGGTCAGAAACCATAGTCGATATAATTATTTGAAGGGAACATGAACTTACGAGGGAAGACTCGGAAGAAGCAGTCAAGAATCAAGGATATCGCACCGGCAGAGCCATACCACCAACCGATGGACTTCAGGTAGTACCAGTAGAGGGTAGTGTCGCCCGCCTTTCTCAAGAGGTCCTGCTCTGATTCAGCCTCTACCCCTTTGGTTTGTGGTTGACTTTGCTGTCGAAATCCTGCGACTGAAATAGTCTCAGTGTCCCTTGCATCACTGGGCTGCGCATTCTCGAAAGAAAGGCTCTGAAGATAGGCGCTCTCCCGAATAGTGTCAAAATTGCCTTGGCTGGCAATACGTCCGTCATCGCCCAGGATGAGGATTTGATCCGTAAATTTGAGATATCTCACTGCAGACAGTATGAGTACAAAGCCTATCTTGTGAAATCTTGCCGGGGATATATGAGTTTCCACTTACGTGAGTGTGTTGTTAGGATCACGGTTGCCCCATATTGGCGGACAAGTCCTCGTGGACTGAAAAGACAGTCCCAGATATGAGTCTGGGTTGCGTTGTCCAGCCCACTCAACGCATCATCAACAACTAGAACAGGCTTTCTAGAGAATACTGCTCGCGCCAGAGCCTGTCAAAGCCAGTGAGCGATTATGCACGATTGACAGCAAGATGAAGAATATTAACTTACAACCCGTTGCTTTTGACCTCCGCTCAGGGATTGGCCTTTGCTTCCAACCACTGTGTGATCTCCGTTTGCTAGCTGAGAGAAGTCGGGTACGAGAGCGCAAGCATGTACCACCCTTTCGTACCAGTCCTCATCAGTCGGTGTCTCACCGAGAATATTTTCCTTGACGGTTGCTGTCGTCAGCCAGGTTGTCTGAGCACAATACGCTACAGGACCTTCAAGAGTCTTGACCGATCCGCTAGTCGGAAGTTCGCCGAGGAGTCCCCGAAGAAGGGTGGTCTTCCCCGAGCCAATTCTGCCAATCACGGTAGTCATGGTGGAAGGGGCAATGTGGAGGTTGATATCGCGCAGAATGGGTTCCTCGTCAGCCTTGAGCCTGAACGAACCGTTTTGAACTGTCGCGATATCTCTCTGCTCGGAAGATGGCTCGGACGACGTTTTCGGCCGTATCGTACCCATCTCTATGCCATGATCAGTTCCGGCATGCCCAAGGTCGTCAGAGTGGCTTGCAGCTTCAAGAGAATCAGGATCTGCGACCGTTGATGGCCTACCCTGTTCAAGGAAGGCTTGAATCCTCTCAAAACTTCCCAAAGATGCTACTAAGCTCGGTACCGAGGTGATGAGCTGCGCAAGAGGCCCAGCAATTAAGTCAATGATGGTCAGAGAAGTGAAGACAGTGGCGATAGAGAGTGACAACCCGGCGTTGATCTTCTGCGCAAGGATGGCAAGGCCAAACGTGACAACAGGACCGATCATTGATGGGGCGTTGCCTGGATAGCGAGGTGTCAGCTTGTGATATAAAGAGGTTAAGAACCTCAAGCTTACCGAGCATGTTCATATAAGTGATGAATCGGCGATACTGCTTCGCTCTGCGCAGCTCTGCCACTCTCAGGTCTTGAATCGCACGCTGAAGGAAGTCTACCATTCCTAGCATCTTCGACTCCTTAATTGCACTAAGAACTTCTGAAGTGACTGTAATGCGCTTTTGGATTTCTTCGTTCCAAATCTTCGAGGCTCGAGGCATAAGTTTCGACAACCTCGCCATACCAATTGTGCAAGCTCAAGTCGATGTTAGATCAAAAGCATCATACTTCAGTTCGAAACAGTTGCTTACCGATAATGGTTACAGCCGGTCCAACGCTTCCAAGACCAAGCTGTCTTTGAAGTAGCCATATGGCAATGCCTATCTCGATGGGATTTGCCCACACCTCATGAATCGTTTCGAACGACCTGCAAATGGTTCTCACGTCGGTGCTGACCAAGGTCAATGGCGCAGACGGATCGCTGGCCTTCGCTGTGTCTAACTCGAGGTTATTGGACATGATGAGGGAAACCAAAGATCCACGGATTATCGTGATATAACGGAAGAGCTTGTGCTGATAGAAGCCTGTCGACAACTAACACAAGACGAGCCGTATCAGCGGAGAGAACTACAACCGAGCAGCTTCACTGTAACCCACCGCATTGCCCAGGTAGACTAGGCCCGTTGCAGCTATCAAACCGTACCCAACAGATTTGGAATCAGATCCGCGGTCCCCATCGACGTATTTGATGATTCGGTTGATGAGAAACGGTTGCGAGAACTTAAATCCAATCAGGAAGAGTCTGGGTACCGCTGTTACCAAAAAAGCCATCTTCGTCGTGCTGAAGATCGAGCGTAATAGGGCCCGCTTCCCATGCCCTCTTCGTTCATTCCACGCGGTGTTGAGGTTCTGGAGCAGGGGCGCGGACCGCATATCATCATCTATGTCGTAGAGTGTCGACGGAGATAAGGTGGCCTTGAATCCTTTCCCTAGCAGGCTGTTGAGCCACCAAAAGAAACCGCGGCCGATGATGCCGCTCGTGGCCTCGGGGCTCAAGTGGCGCAGAGCAGCGAGGAGGAATGTGCGTTTGCCTTGCACTTCGAGAAGAAACATCGTCAACTTCATTGCCAGCGCTGCGCAGGAGACGCTGGCCAAGTTGTGCAATCCGGGAAGCAGCCATAGTGTGCGGCATTGTACGGCGTCAAAGATGAGCGAGAACGCCAGGTAGACACAGATCGTGGTGGACGGTCGAATGGATCGGAGATGTTCTGCATGGCTGAGGAGAGTGAGGACCAAGGCGTCTAGAACGCCGAGGACTGCGGCAGCGATAGAGACGCGGTTGGAGAGCGGTGTTTGCGTCCATAGCGCGAGCAAGGCGATCTGAAGTCCACCAAAGACGATGCAGATGGCGATCTTTGCGACATTCAAGGGATGTCGTAGGACTTTGCGGCGTTGATGAAGAAGCTGCTGTAGCCGGAAAGGGAGGGCCAGAAGCAATACTGTAGACGGACCAATGTTCATGATAGATTGTTCGAAGAGTAGGGTGAAGTCAAATCGATCGCTACATGCGGTTGCAGCGGGGCCAAAAGACCCCTCGCATTCGGCGATGGTCGTGAAATTGTCCATAGCGGCTGCGACGATTGATGAAGTTGCAAGTCGACGGTTTAGGAACCTCTTGTTGGACGAACTCGCCTAGTGTTTTACTATGCGGTGCTGCCGATCAAGCCAAGGATCCCTTGATGCGCCTAGGCGGCAAGTTTGGGGTGCTATCGTAAGTTCACACGGAGTCAGGGTCCATTCTGCTTCAGGACGCGAGAAATCTTGCGAGTCGGGCTATGACTCGCAATCTGGCGCGACAATAGCGACAATGATGCTGCTAGTGCTTGAAGGGCATCAGGACTTCAAAGATTTGCTACCACAGCACGGTGCCACTAGCAACTGGATGAGCTCTGATCATCGAATGTCGGGTTGGTGACGAATTACACGTTGAATCATTCATCTTGGTAAGCCGTACGAGAGATTTCAAGCTTTTCCGGGCGGCTGAATGCGTGTCCCGAGATTGGGGGACGAATGTAAGAACGATCACCAAACAGGAAGGTCATCTGAACATGGAAATGAGTTGCAAATGCGCTAAGGATGTCACTTTCGAGCTCCAGGCGTTCGTGCCGCGATCCGGTTGAGTCTGGGGCTTAAGCTGCTGCCAGACAAGCCTGTGGAAACGCGGACGTGGGTACAAGCTGCGCGTATGGCTACGAGTTTTCTGGGATCGATGAACTTCAAGTGCTGAGGCCATCCTTGCCTGGACGTGATTGCGTCGAATTCCAAGTCTTCACGAATCACGGAGACGATGATGAGAGCCATAATCGCGGCACGATATTAAAGTGTCACCCACGAAGGCAGGCAATCAGTCCGGAGTAGCCCGTCGGGTCAGAAAGCTTGTCTGCCAGGCGACAATTACCGAGGTTTACATACTAAGCCAGGATACCTTAACCTTAAACAATCGAGCGAGCCTCTTAAATCTCCACCACCGCTACATGTAGACACGCTGCCGAAACTCTGGAAGCTCGTTTATCCATGCAATCTGATAATCTCTTTGGCTACTTTCTAGGCAGCAATAAGAATTCCAGCTTGCGGATTCGCAGTGAAAATCCCATTGAGTATTCCTGCGTCAACAATGTGCAGGTTTTTCGTTCCATAGACTTGCGCGTTGAGATCAACGACGGGTTTACCACCTTCCAGAGCAGAGTCGGTTCCAAGACGGGTGGTTCCAACCCAGTGATTGGCAGTACGGCCAATATCCACAAACAACTACTCACACAATATGTTCAGCGTACTTGCTTTCATATCGACTTCCGAGCGAAAAGTAAGATTGACTCACCTTTTGGACGTAGTCTCGCACGTCTTGACTAGGGGCGGGGTTGATCATTGTAGCGCGAGGAATGGATGAAATTGCCTTGACAACTCCACTGACTGTGGTTACAACAGTCTCAAAGTCGTGATCCCCTTCGTCATTGAAGTAAGAAAACACACTGACGTTCATGATGAGGGACGAGTTGGTTGTGGTGCGACCACTCGAAGTCTTGCCGAGTCCAAGGGCAGCTGCCATGCCAGAAGTATCTGTGGCTATCAGTAATGATCATCTGAGAACAGAAATATGGCTACGCACTGTATGTCTTGCCTTTATGCGGCCCGCCAACATAGCTCGTCCATTCAAACCATCTTTCGATGCCATCCTCTCCTTTGACCGCATCCCAAAAGATGGGGTTGATGTCTGGGGCTGCTTGGGTCAGTATGCCTGATCGGTTGGCCGCAAGATTACTATCAGTCAATAAAGCCAAACCATCTCGCATGGAGAGGTCTGTTATCTCACATAGGTATGCTGCAGCGCCATCCGGACTGGGATTGTCGTAAGTGCTATTGAAGTCATAGTTGGCTATGCCTGGGTACTCGAAGAGAATGTTTGTCTGAGGAGGATTAACTTAATTATACTACGCTGAAGCAAGTATTACGTTCACATGGTCGTCGAGGTTGTGACCGACCGGAAGATCAATCCACTGGGTAGAGTCGATGAATACGTCGGCTTCGGTTTTCTGGGCAGTCTCTAGCTGATCTTTCGGGCCAATCCCACCTTTCGAGAGTGTTAGCAGTCATCTCGCTATTGGATTGAGAGGGGAATACTCACTCCGAAACAGAATCTTAGCTGAGCCAAATACTCCAGCAGAACGAATGGCTCGGTCACCAACAGCAAGTTTAACGGTCCATGTGAAAAGATCGGAATAGTCACCTCTTATTTTCATACATGGCCAAAAATTGGGCATTCCCGATGAATGCAGTAGCTGAGCGCTGTCTGGCAGGTCTAATGCCTCACTGCGTGGGAATAGTGCTGCTTGACGGGACTTAAATCCTGCGCTTTTGGCTCATGGGATGAATCATCATGTGAGATAAAATTCAAGGTATCTTGTAGCGTTTGATACTCAAGGACTGCGGCATAGTATGTCTCCGAGATCCTGATAGAGACTAAGCACGGCCAAAGATCGAGATAGCCAACTTCATTCAGACATGGTAAGACCTATTAGGCAGCAATAAAAGTTTGTCGAAGTGGATTGAGTCCCAAGCTCAAATACATCAAGCTCCAGTGATAAAGCCCACCCACTAGCACATGGGAATCGCCATTTGGAGACTGACCAATTTCCTTTTCAAACGCTCAACTTCGCCTTGTGGGAAGAAACAAAAGAAGGTCTACTCACATCGGCCTTACACTTTCCAATGGCATAAGATATGAGCCCTCCACTTATCTTGGTAACAAAAGGTTTGACTAACGACCAGGAGCAGCAAGACGTTGATGGTACAAGACCGAAAAGTCGTCAGACCCGTCAAAAACTTCAAAATGAAAGGGACGAGACTCGAACTCGCGCGGGTTGCCCCACCAGGAAACAGATGTTAAGCTGACCTTAACCTGGCGCCATAACCAACTCGGCCACCCTTCCGATTGTTGGATCTCCGCCTTGGGATTCATGTATATGGTGCCAATCAGCTTGCTAGGGATCCCATCCTGTGTCCTTGCCATGCGTTGCGCTGACGAGTGCCTCATAATATTAGAGTTACTCTTCAGGTTCGTATTCCAATCCACTGGGGACATTTCGCCGCATACTCAGCAATCACTTACGTTCGGCGTAATCACACTCTCTGGCAGAGAGATGGATCGTAGAACAAGAACGCGTCTGCAGCGATCGACCCGCGACTTGATATCCTGCATACAAGCAAACTCCGATGCATTTTACCATTCCACGCACAAGTCCTCTCACAGCTGAAGTGCCAGCCTTATTTCAGGGATAGGAGGAATGCTTTTGTTGGAAACTGAGAATATTCGTGATTCAGTTGAGCGCTGAAGATGTTTGCCTTGTCCAAAGCACCGTCGCACGGTCCAGCGCTACTAAGCCGCTTACCACAGCCCTATCATGGCCTGGATCACGCCGTCGAGCCCTGGAAATCCCCAGACTTGGTGCGATAGTCCCCGGAGAACTACAGCGTGACTTGTTTGTATTCGGATTCTGAGAAGAAGTGTTTGGGGGAAGAACGTCCCTCAACTAGGAGAGGATCAAAGAAAAAAAAAATTGACATTGACGTTGGAAATGAGGTTGAACACCGACGTGGAAATCTCAAACCTTATTTGAACAAAGCGTGGAGGTGGCTTGAAGCTGAGCCGAAGAAAGCAACAGTGAAGAAGGTTTGAGACATCTGCTTGTCATCAGACGAAGCGCGCAGGCACGAGGCACCCAGCCGGCTGGATGACTGCATACATCGGCAGACGGCAACATCCATTCGATCACCGCAAGTGCGCTAATCTTTTCCATTTCTGCGGCACGTAATCTAGACTGAAGCCATTTTGTTACTTTCGATATCTGTTCCGTTTTCAGTCAACACCTGATTACACCCGCACATCCCTGTAGCTCCGCTTAAAGGTAAGTCAAATTCTCGGAAATCTAGAGCGGCGTGAGCGGCAGCGCTAATTTTGTAGATCCGATCTTGGAGACGATAGCCATGCCATCTCCTCGGGCCGGCCGCATAGATCGGACAGATCCGGTCGAAGAATTCATCTCGGCTCTTTTTGGACGGGTGAAGTGACCAGCTCTGGTCCATGATGACCGGAAACGGATCATATGGAGTGCAGACTGGAGTAAAGGTAGAAGCCAAATTTCCGTATCGAAGATCCGCTCTAGAGAGCCTGGGAATGTTCCCATGACCGCCGCATGCATCCGCAAGCGATGACCGCCCAAATAGCACGAAAATCACCAATTAGAGGCTGCCTCAAAAGTTGGGAGGTTTAAGTACCGTGTCATCCAGACTGAACTGTCGTCAATTCTATCAGCCCCCAACGCAGACCGCGGCTTTCTTTGTTATAAGGTCCATCAACATCAATAATTTGTCGTCTTGTGAAGAATGGTTAAAATCGCCATTGTTGAACTGCTGTCCTTGGCGGGGATCGCTGCAGCGGCCACCTCTCCAGATCAGACCTGTGGAGGTTCCAACAGTTACACCTGTCCAGGATCTCAATGCTGCAGTCAATACAACTGGTGGTAAGATTAACCTCGATGATGATAGACGAGACTGCGAAGAATTACCAAAGCTGACCTGGTATACTAGTGGAACAACTGACGCACACTGCGGAACAGGATGTCAATCCAAGTTTGGCAAATGCACAACTGGTTCTAGCAGCAGCGGGAGCGGCAGCACCAGCACTAACGGCAAGGTCAGCTCGGATGGCACCTGTGGCGGCACCGCGGGATACACCTGTAAGGGAAGCACTTTCGGAACCTGTTGCAGCCAGTGGGGATATTGCGGCAACACAGATGCCCATTGCCTCAACTCTTGCCAGTCAAAGTTTGGTGACTGCAGCTCCGTCACCAACGGTGGCAAGACGGTCAGCCAGGATGGAACCTGCGGTGGAACAGGTGGAAATACGTGTCGAGGTAGCAACTTCGGTGACTGCTGCAGTCAGTGGGGATATTGTGGCTCGTCTACCGATCACTGCAGCACCGGCTGCCAGTCATCCTTTGGAACCTGCTCTGCGTCCTCAGGCGGAGGGGCTGCAGCCTCTTCTTCAGCAGCGCAGCCTGCATCCACTGGCGTCAAGATGAGTCCAGACAACACTTGTGGTGGCTCCAATGGCTATACATGCCCTTCTGGCTTGTGTTGGTAAGTCGTAGACAATACTTCTTCCTATACTCCTGCATTAGTAGACCACTGACATCTTATAGCTCGAAGAATGGATACTGCAACACCGGCGACGACTTCTGTGGCTTTGGATGCCAGACATCTTTTTCACTAGGGACGTGTTCAACCTGCCCTGGCTCAGCATGCGCAGGTACGGTGACCAGCAACCCAACTTGCTCCGCAAACAACGGCTACTGCTGGACATTGAGTTCGAAGAAGTTCCAGATTATTTGCGGAAGGCTTGCCTCCGGAGACTATCTTGGCTACGTCGATGCCACAAGCTTGGGTGATTGCATTTCGAAGTGTGCTGCAAACTCAGCGTGTGTCGCTGCTTCATTCTATCAGGGCAGTAGCACAAGCTGTAGTTTACTGAGCAGTTATCAAGGGTCTGCTTATGGCAACTCGGCAGGTGGTCAGCAGAACCATGCCTACGTCCGCGGTTCCAGCTGCGGGTGAAGGTGTGTTGCGAACGTACCAGGCGGCTTAACTACGGGTTACGATCACGGCAACGAAGGTTATTCCTGTGGCATACGGATTTTCCATCAGAAAACACCATAAGCCTATATACTTGATTCGATAACACCCCGTAACTGACTTCTCAACTACGACGAAGGATGAATATCAGAGACGGGCCTTATCCGGCTAGCTGCAAAAATTGACTTTCAAGAGGCCATGTGTACTATTCAGGAACATGCAGCCTACGCGATCTTCGGATCCATAGCAGAAATTCGGCTAGATTGTCGCGGCCCCAACAAGAAGCTAATTCCCATGCTATTCTGTCTCGCAAGTCTGTGGCTTCAAGTTCTACGCCACAATCAAGCAATTGCTTCACAGCTGGGAGCGCAGGTCCGATATGGTTATCACTAACAGCGGCTAATAGAGGTGTACGTCCCGCTTTCCCGCGGGCATCCACTTTAGCTCCCAACCTGACTAGAGTCTTGATGACGTGAGGGATAACCTCGGAACGACACCCTCTGATAGCATGTTCCAAGGCAGTGCTGCCCTCTGCACCTTGTAAACCACACTTGGCGCCATGTTGAACAAGAACCTCAAGAACGTTTCTTTGACCAGCTCTGGCCGCTAACATCAATGGTGTCTGTCTTTTGTGTGCCACCGAGTTGGTGTGCGAATCCTGTTGGAGAAGTGCCTCAACGACGTCCAAGTAGTCCGACTCGGCAGCAAAATGAAGCGCCGCCATACCATCGCGATCTCTTGGTTCCACATCAGCGCCTTTGTCAAGAAGCTTTCGTACGCAGTCGAGTTTTCCTGATTTAGAGGCCCAGTGAAGGGGTGTCCTCTGCATCTCGTCTTTTGACTCCATTGCGGCATCATGAGTCAGGAGTATTTCGACGCAGCCCTCGTGGCCCTACTCTACAGCCCAATGAAGAGGTGACTTCTTTCCTTCATCTTCCATTACAAAATCTGCACCACTGCTAATTAGAGTTTCGAAAAATATCCTATCAAGTATCTAGGCGCTGGTCGCGGCCATTATTTGACACCATGGCCGAGATAGTTGGCTATTAGGTATGGATACGAGTCGTCTAGCTGGATAGGTTTTACGTATCACCTCGGTGGCGGGCTTAATCTATGATTCGAATAAAGCGACGTATCTACCACATAATATCCTCGGATAAGGTAAGTTATACGGGTATATTTCTATTTAGCGTTCCACTTTGGCTAATTTTAGAGGGAATGCGACAAGAGTGCTCAAGAACAGTGATCCGTAGGGAAGACCAAGAGCACAGAAGTCCGATTCAACAGCATATAGTGGGGAAACAAGACTGACTGCTACATGGCTGACTGTAAAGCCGTTACTTCCACGAATTTGGCTTTTTCCCAAGATGAAATACCCCTCACATGCTGCCCACTGTAGTTGCGCGACTTGCGGCAGCATATTAAATCAGCGATGCTCCGACTCCTGTTGCTTGACCAAAGTCTGTGTGGCCGTCTGAATCTTGTGGAACTGCCACGGTTTGATCTTTCTTTCAAAGAGCTCGTCCAGCTCGGCTGCGGATCGTCTGCAAAAGAGCTTGTATTAGCAAGTGGCTCTTTTGGCAAAATGTGTAGGATGGATTGTCTACCCGGCGGTATCGGGGATAAGGAACCAGATGCCAATCACGAAAGGCAGCCCAACGCCAGCATAGAACCAGCCTGTTTTGAGACCCCAGTTCCACTTATTGGCGTTGACCACTAGATCATATTGTCAGCACTTCTTCTATCGAGTACCCCTTCGTCTCGGAGTTAATCAACGTACTGTAAGGCACTAGAACATTCATGACGATACCAATGACACAGGTACAGGCGGCACCGAAGCCGGCTGTGTGGGGGCGTAGCCGCTGCGACGAGATCTCGCCGATGAATCCCCAACCGGCCGCCCCGCTAGCCGTCATGCCAATATCTTCAAAAACAATCTTGTTAGCAGGCACGTGTACATTGATCATAAAGTCCGCCCCTTTTTGATGAATTGTACGACGAAAACTTACTCCAAAAGCAGGCGAACAGCACGAATACATATGTCGACGCCCTGACCTGCTTTATCACGCCGATGATGCCGATGACTGCGCAAGAGACCCAGCACAGCGTGATGCCTCCGCACGCGATCCACCGTCTACCAAGCCAATCAGCCGTGAAAATAGTCACGATAATTGTGGCAATGTTGATCGACGATGTGATGACCTTGATAAGGAACGGGTCCTGTAGCCCCGCCTGCTGAAAGAAATATGTCCCAAAGGTCGCAAACAGTGTGAGGCCGATAAACTGTTGCGACAGGTTTGTCCAGAGGGAGATCAGCGTCCGCAGTCCGTCGGTGCCTCGGAATATCGCCGTCCACTTCTCGCGTTTCTGCTCCATCGCTACGGAACGCTCGTGCTCCACCGTCATCAGCAACGTTGCGTACTGTCGGTCGAGATCGAAATCGGGAACGCCGCGATATAACCAGGCGAGACACTTCTTTGCGCGCGACTCATCGCCACGATTGACGCACCAAGCTGGAGATTCGGGTAGAAAGACGTAGATGAGGATCATGAGGCCAATTTGCGCCCATTGCGTGTATATAGGGTTCAAGTAGTTATATGGGTCGTTCTTGTTCAGGTTCTGTAGCGCGACGTGGGCGCAGAAGGTGCCAACGGTCCACCAGAAGGAGTAGCACATGAGCAGGCCGCCGCGGATCCGAACAGGTGCGACCTCGGCGATGTAGACGGGGAGGGTCGACTGCAGGCAGCCGACGCCGACGCCGGCAAGGAGCTTTGCCACGAGCCAGGCGGGCCAAGCGCGCGCGACGCTCTCGACGGCGACGCTGACGGCGAGGACAAGCCAGAGGGTATACATGGCAACCTTCCGGCCGAATCGAGAGGAGAGAAAGGGGATGGTGGTCATGCCAAGGACCTGGCCGACGGACATGATGGAGGACCAGCCCGAGAGGATGGGGGAGTCAAGGTAAGGTTTTCCAGAGGCGTCGGCAAGGGTCGCGAATTGGTGGACAAAGCCCTTATTTGCTACGATGCTGGCGTTCATGCTGGATGTGGGTGGAGTGACGGGGTTAGCAATGTAAACTAGAGATTGGGGCACAATGGATGCGCGAGGAGGAGCAAAGTGTGAAGCGTACCCGATTTGATAGCCATCAGTGGCGGCGCTGAAGGCCGCCGCGAAGCACGCAGCTGAGGCGATCTTGAAGAGCTTGACCGTCTCCCATATGGATAGAGACTCGTATCCCGAAATGTTTTGGCCGCGGGTCGCCGCGTCGACAGCTGCGTCGCTGAATTTCAGGCCATCATCCGCCGGGTCTTCAACGTAGGCCACGTTGTCGACCGGCTTCTTGGGAGTTCCACGTGGAGATGCCATTACTGCACAGGATAAAGGGCAAAACCAGAAAAGAGTATGGCTACTAACTTTTTGGTATGATGATTGCTATTCTATTTCGGAATCTGGCTTGGTTTTTATCTTGACACATCGGCACGTGTTGTCACGAAACGAATCGATTTTCGTCGAGACGGTGGTGGTCTAGACCTATCGGAACAGTCTGCAAACAACGTCTTGTGTCCAGCTCACCAAAGACCTTCGTATACAATAGTGTGATGGACTTGCCCAAAGAATGGACACTTCTGTCCGCTACCATGGACATTTGCTCGCATTCGTATTGTGGGTCCGCTGCTCGTTGTCTATTTTCCCAAGCCTTCTCATGACGAACGATCCGGGGTATGGGACCCCGCGAGGACCCCACGGGGATAATCTAGGTTACTTTTGGGGGGGGGGGGGGACTTACCCAAGATGGGCGTTCCGAGGCTTCGGACTATAAACAAGTACGGAGGATACCGAAGCTATCGCTAATTAGTACTGGGACAAGCACGCATAATCCTTTATGAATTGGGAAGTTGACACGATTGATGTCAAGCTTGGAGACTGTTCGTATCTTCCGTATGCCGTACACAGGGCTTTCCCATTGGGCTGCCGTCATCTACGCTTTACTATGCAGTAACGACCTCCGATGCAATGCGACGTGGTGGTTGGGGCTAGTAAACGTCTATATCTCTCATTGGATGAGAGTACGAAAAAATGTACGAAAATTCTACAAAAGATGGACAGGAATTGGGTGACTGTTGGGTGCTTTGAGGAAAGACTACCCGAGTAACCGGGAATGGCACCATGGTCATTGATGAGGATGCAAGGACTAGGACACTGGATGACATAGGTCGAACTGAAGTTGTCAAGTTTACGAGAGGGGGATGGCGAAGACATTTCCTCTTGAAATTTTGAGAGTGTGTTGATGGTGTCTACATGTACCCTCAAGTACTCGCATATCAGGTAAGGAGAAGGAAGATCAGATTTCTGAAAGGTGCAATTGATTTGATTAATCAGAACAATGGTGTCATTTGAAAGTCGACTTGCAAGAGAAGACGTGATTTAAGGTACTTGATAAACCCGCCATCCCAAAGTACATGTCACCTCTTGCACAACATACTCCATGATCAAGTACCGTTAGCAGGCTGCTTATACTCAACACCATCGATGGTGGTGACCAAAGTCCCACTCGCGTTGAATAAGTTCAGCTCCGCGTCAATAATCAAGTGAAATCCCCCCTCGCTAGTCTTCTTAGTCCCATTGACCACCCCAGTCTGAACAATATCAGAAACCCAGTCAACCTGATTCGTCCAGAAATTGGGGAGAAGAATCTTCACCGTGACGTCCTCAAAGCCATTCAGGATGTGCTCCCCATCATCCGAGTAGTTGGTGTAGTTCACTGCAACGCTGCCCAGCCCGCTCACATTAGTAGAGTCCGGGGCAATGCTTACACCAGCAATACCAGAAACCTTCCCACGGAGTGTATAGTTGCCTGGCTCGACCCTGAACGGCGACTCCGGGATAGCTGTGCCCGGAGGAAATGGCGTGGCCCAAGGGATCACGTCCGGAATCTTGTAAATTGGCGCAGGCGCGGTAGCCTCGCGACCAATCCGTTGAGCCAACATCACGCGATACTCCCTGCCTCCTTGGGCCGTAGACTCGGGACAAGGAAGGGGATTCGCACCGCCACATGAAGGGGAGACCACGAGAGCCTGCCAGTACGTAATCTTTGTTCCGTCCAAGGAGAAGGCCGGGTCCGCTCTGCCATTCCAGTTCGGGTCGTTGATGGCACCGCCGCTCTCGACCCCCGCAGCATTGATCCGCTGACCATAATAGTCGCCGCGATCGCCGTAGCGATCGATTAAGATTGGCTGGAAGAAGCGACGGGGGCCGTTGTTGCGAGTGGAGGCGGCCACAGTCACAGCAACGACGTCGATCAGGGGCGGGATCCCACGCATGCCAGACATCCACATCTGGCGGTTCGTACCTCGCGTGTCCATGGCAACGAACCAGTCGTTATCGGCAGAGAAGGCCATGGGATCCACGTATTCTGGGTGGCTAGTGAGGCGGCGGACGGCGCCCGTCTGTACATGTACGGCGAAG
Organism: Colletotrichum tamarilloi; assembly: GCF_030869305.1. Lineage (NCBI taxonomy): Eukaryota > Fungi > Ascomycota > Sordariomycetes > Glomerellales > Glomerellaceae > Colletotrichum > Colletotrichum tamarilloi. The sequence continues at coordinate 43,831 of NW_026849559.1, read as the reverse complement.
ACGTCGATGTTGGTTGACTCAACGGGGTTGCCAATATAGGTGATCTCTTCGCCGTTTCCGCTGAAACCGCGCAGCTCGCCAACGGCGATAGCATTGTTGTGGATGATGAGTTCGGAGCCATTGGTTGTGATGGGGTTCGCGCGCGTAGGGTCGAAGAGCAAATTCACGTCGACGAGATCATAGCGAGGGGCAAGTGGTTCGCCCACAGTTGGCTCAGCGTTGAAATTGAGGCGGCCAGTGTAAGCGAATTGACCGCCGGTACTGGTGAAAGAGCTCCATCCCATGTGAACGTCGTCTGGGTGCAGGCGCATTTCGCGAGGACTGCCGCCCTTCCCCGAGCCATCGGCTGCAGTGTTCCAGTGGATCGGGTAGATGTATGTCTTGTTCGGGGTGCATGCATCGCTTTCCAGAGGCGCCCCGCCGCAGTCCAGAATGTTGTGACCCCAAAGCGCCTTGTCGCCGCTGCGGAAGACGTGAGGGTAGTCCTTCTGTGGGTCAAGAGAGATGGCGTTGACGGCGGGAACACCGCAGCTCAGACACTTCCATGGATCGCCGTTGGTGAAGTTGGTGCCATCTGCCTTGATGAGAAGAACATGCTCCCCATCGTAGATGCTTGCAGGATTGGGAGCTGTAGGGGCGCCGGTGAAGACCACGTTGACGATAACATTTTTGCCATCCGGTGTGAAGTCTCCCGCCTGAAAGTCGCCGACGGCTTTGGCGATGCATCCTGTTCCACGAGGGTTGATCAAAGTTGTACAAGAACCTTCATCGGAAGATGGAGCTACGGGGGGAAGAGGTAGCTCAACAATATGGAATACTTCCGGTTGTGGGGGTGAAGGTACGGTATCCGCCGTTGCGAGGCTGGCTGTGAGAGCAACCGCGAGGATAGAAGATAACATGGCTGAGACAGTTGTGTGAAATCGAGAAATTCGCTTCTCGACAATGTTGTGACACATCTATAGAGCCGTGCTCTCAACTTCACATATTTCAGCGACCAGCAGTCGTCTTTATGATCATGGAAAACACTCGGACCTGAATCTGGCGTGAAGATCCCGATACGAACCTTTCGGGCTATTCTGGAGACAGCGTCGCTCATGAAAATTGGGTCCCATGAATACGGAATACGGCTCAGCATGCGAGGATGCTAACTCGACTTGTGGACTCATGAACAACAAGCTAGATGCCAATAGCACCCCCTCTTTGAAATTTGTTTCCGCCTGAGTCTATCCCGATACTACCTTCCTCAAGTGGATGCCATGTGGTCAAAAGTCTCCTACGGTCGTGAGAATGGAAATCTTCCCCGACTACCGATTCTCCTGAAGGCATAATAAGGTGTCTTCCAATAAACCGTAATAGAGATGTCTGCATGTTGCAATCACGAGAGAAAGTGTTTGCCAGACTGCAAGATCTGGGCGAGTTTCATACGTACTTTGGAGCTCCAGGACACCTCTAAGAGTCATCATTGAACTCAAGCGGCTCTCCGATTCTTTTTTTGTACAACGACATCTCGTTGTTCCACCAATGATTCATTTAAAAACTGGTCTAAGTTTAGTTTCGGTCTCATGGTCAATCGCACTACTCCTGTGTCATTTGCATTGTTCTTAGCAACATAAAAGAAGAGCAGAGCTAGAGGGGTGACCCTCTTCGTCGCCGGAATGTATCTCTCAAATACAGGGCAGATCCTTTGGGCGTCCTCTTCTGCGTCTCAAAATCTACATGAAAAATTCCAAACCGTGGACCATACCCAGCGGACCATTCTATTTGGGCTGTGTTAGATCCATTCGGGTCGACTTGCGAATACTGATCTTCGAGGGGGTTAACTTACCAAAATTATCCATAAGGCTCCAAGCATAATAACCCTCTACTCTGACCCCGTCTTCATAAATGGAGCGAGATATAGCGTCAAGGTAGAGGCCAAAGTATCTCTGACGGAAGTTATCCTTTCGCGCAACATCAACATCGATTTCACCGGGACAGGGACACCCATTTTCCGTGACTATGATGGGAAGCTGACACCGATTCCACACCCAGTTCAATAACTTCCGGAATCCTTCTGGCGCAAGTCGTAGCCACTGGACGCCCGACATGGGTCCAATCTCCACTCCTTGCTTATTAACTGACGTCTCTTCGATATTGCCAGTCCAGTCATCATCCGCTGGGGGGTCTGGCAGAGCACGCGCGTACTTGGTAGAGTAATGGTTCATACCATAAAATGCGTTGATTGGGGCAGTCTTCCGAAGAAGAACACGTTCTTCCGCCGTAAACTCAGGGAGGCGCGAGCCGAGGTATGCTCTCATTGAGGATGGGTAGTCTGTTCCCAGAAACACTGGGTCTCCGAACCAGCCAATGTAAAACTCCATTCTGCGTTGAGCGGCTTCTACGTCGGTCTGATTGCCTTCCTCAAAAGGTTCGTAAAAATGTCCGTTGAGAACAATCGATATTTCTCCTTTCTGAGATGGTTGAAACTCTTCCGCATAAACTTGTACCACGGAAGCATGAGACAAAATGATTGTATGACCGACGCGCCAAGGTTCTGTCTTGGTGTTGGCACCACTGGCAGCACAGCGGCCTGGCGCCAGTACGCCACTGTGATGCGCGAAGATCGAGATGATATAGGGCTCATTGAAGGTCACCCATTTCTTGACTCGATCGCCAAACCGAGAGAAGCAGATCCGGGCGTAGTTCTGGAAATCAGCTCTATACTCAGCTGTGTCGAGTAATCCTTTGTACCTTTCGTAGAGCTCTTGTGGGAGATCCCAATGGTAAAGAGTCACCACAGGCTCGATGTTGTTTGCCAAGAGTCGGTTGATGAGATCGTCATAGAAAGCGACACCTTTTTCGTTGATAGGGTCATTGCGTCCCCCGAGAGGAATTATGCGTGTCCAGGCCAGAGAAAATCGGTAGACGTCAACGCCGAGGGAGGACATGAGTTCTACATCTTCGGCTACCCTGTTGTAGTGGTCGCATGCTACATCGGCATTCTCGTCATTTGTTCTTGACGGCTCGAGATGGGTGTACACATCCCAAATCGACTTCCCTTTTCCATCTTGGGAAATGCCACCCTCAATCTGGACGGCGGCAGTGGCGGTGCCCCAGACAAAATCTGACGGAAGTCGGAGATCCTCAAGTGGGAGATCATGGCCGGTTGACTGACTGTATGCTACCAGGTCTCCAGCCTGGAACATGGCCGCTTCTTTGGACATGATTGGAAAACAAGCCTGGTTGAGATCGGAATGATGATGACAATGCCAGCCGGGCTAGGTGCAAGCGTCAAGCAGTCTTCGATCAGACTAATGGGACAATTTAAGTACCAGAATACTGCAGCAAATACTCGTATCAACATTCACCGAGCCTGTTCTGATGATACAGCGATCCTCCTGTTCTTGGTCAGCTCGCTGCGGGGAGGGGCTCACAACTCAGCATGGATGGTTAACGAGGACCAGTCAAGACAGGCACCTTGGGCTCAACTGACACGTCAAAAACCAAGCTTCCTGCTTGAAAGTACCCTCGTAACTTGGCATCAATACGATATACGTACGAATACGGGTGGAGACTGTTGGACTTAGGTCACTAGAAGATCTGCGCCTGGTTTTCCGCCGCTGTGCTCCAGGCGAAAATTACCAGAACAAGACAATAAAGATGGTTCCCAGCTGAGGTCGCTGTATGTTGCGCCGACACAGCAATCTTTCGGGGCTTAACAGGAACCCGAGAAGATGCTGCCTACGGCTGTAAGAATTTTAGGTCGGAAATACTACAGATGCTGAGTGATGAGCCATATCGATGGGCAAGCTCAAGACCTTTGCGGATTATTGAGACCCATTCTCGCTGGCCACATCAAGACCGACTTCTGAAAAGACGCCATCGCAGTTCATCATTCACAACAGCGAGTTTTACATCATGGCTACGGTTACCTCTGTTCAGTTCGAGCACTATCATGCCTCTGGCTGTATTGGAGTTCATGAGACCACACCAAGACTCTCTTGGAAAATCGAGGGAGTCTCCACAGACTTTCATCAAATTTCCTATGAGATTGAGCTCTCTGAGACGATTCTTACTATCTCAAAGGTCGTATCGACCCTGAAATGTGTATCATCTGCATCAAGTTTGGTGCCGTGGCCATTTCGAAAGCCACTTTCTTCACGTCAGCGGATTTCGGTGAGAATCAGAATCTGGGACCAGGACGAGAAGGCGACTGATTGGAGCAAACCATCGCACCTTGAGGTCGGTCTTCTTGCTCGTACAGATTGGAGTAGTGAGCGCATCGCTGCACCCTGGGGCCCCGGAACAGTCGCTCCCGACCCAGAGCAGCTCTTTCGCAAGCAATTCTCAGTCAATTTCCCCGCCCTTCAGGCTAGATTGTACGTCACAGCACAGGGCGTTTACGAGGCAGAAATTAACGGTCAGCGAGTTGGCGACTATTTCCTCGCTCCAGGATGGACATCTTATGAAGGAAGACTTCAGTATCAGACGTATGATGTGACTTCGTTGCTTTCTAGCAATCAGCCTGAGAACTGCATTGGAGTCCGTGTTGCAGAAGGGTGGTTTTCTGGGCGTATAGGCTTCGAGGGCGGTCATCGAAATATCTGGGGTCCTCACACAGCACTTATTGCTCAGCTGGAAATCATTTCTGGCGATGGGATTATCCAGAGAATCTCGACAGACGGATCCTGGGAGGTCGCTCGTGGTCCCATCATACTTGCTGAGATCTACAACGGAGAGAAGTATGACGCCACCCTTGACTTGCCAAATTGGTCGAAATGGGTGGCCGCCAGCATGTCGGACGGACTTCGCTTTGAGAAAGTGATAACTCTGGAATTCTTGCCGATTTCGACCACTTTGGTCGCTGGATATGGCGAGCCGGTGCGGAGAACTCAAGCCGTCGGGCCTGTCAACCAAATAACGACTCCCTCCGGCAAGACGATCATCGACTTTGGTCAAAACCTCGTCGGCTGTCTCAAGTTTCGTAACATCAAAGGACCCAGAAATCACAAAATTACCTTCTCACACGCCGAGGTGCTAGAGAACGATGAGCTCGGAACGCGCCCTCTGCGTATCTGTAAAGCTGTAGATGAGTACATCTTGAGCGGTGCCCCGTTGGGAGAAGGGTATGAACCTCGATTTACATTTCACGGCTTCAGATATGCACAGATCGATGGGTGGACTAGTGATCATGACTTGATATCATCAGTCGAAGCCATAGTCTACCATACAGATATGAAGGCTGCTGGGTCATTCTTCTGCTCCGACCCCCTCCTGAATAAGCTATACCAAAACATTGTTTGGGGCATGCGCGGAAACTTTCTGTCTGTACCGACAGACTGCCCTCAACGAGATGAAAGGCTTGGTTGGTCGGGTGACCTAGCGCTTTTCGCACCGACGGCAACTTTGTTATTTGATTGCTATGGAATGCTGAAGAACTGGCTCATTGATGTAGCATACGACCAAGAGGTTCTGGGTGGTGTGCCGCCGATGGTCAGTCCGAATGCAACACTTCCAGATCCGATATGGTGTAGAAGAGTGCCTTGCGCTATCTGGCACGATGTTACTATTCTAGCTCCTTGGGCGCTCTATCAAGAGACTGGAGACGACAGCATTCTATCTCAACAGTATGGCAGCATGCTGACTTGGATGGTCAAGTTGCCGCGCAACCAATCTGGTGCAAAGCACTTGTGGGACAACTCAATCTTTCAGCTCGGCGTGCGTGGCTCTCCTAATTTAAGTTTTGCGGTCATACTGATGTTCGACAGGATTGGCTCGATCCTACCGCCCCCCCAGACGCGCCGTGGAAATCCCCGACAGACGCGAAGATGGTCGCCAACATGTTTCTCATCCAGAGTCTGCGGCTGATGGCTCGTGTATCTGGCATCCTTGGTGAAGAGACCAGGAAGGTCGACTTTGAATCAGAGTTCAGGGCAGCCAAAGCACAGTTCCATCAAGAATACGTGACTCAAAATGGGCGGATTGTGTCAGACACCCAGGCAGCATACGCTTTAGCCATCTGCTTGAATGTGCTGGACGAGTCGCAGAAAGTTCGGGCCGGCCAACGTCTAGCGGAGCTCGTGAAGAAGAATGACTTCAAGATTGCAACAGGATTTGCTGGAACACCATACCTCTGCGAGGCACTGTTCATCACAGGGCATGTTCAAGTAGCCTACCGCATGCTTTTGGAAAAAGAATGCCCGTCTTGGCTGTATCCCATCACTATGGGGGCTACAACGGTCTGGGAAAGGTGGGATTCTATGCTCCCCGACGGAAGCATCAATCCAGGCGAGATGACCTCTTTCAATCACTATGCCTTCGGTGCTATTGCAAAGTTCCTGTTTGAAAGAATAGCAGGTCTTCAGAGACTCGAGCCAGGGTGGACGAGATGCCGCATTGCTCCAGCTATTGGAGCTGAGTTCTCCCACGCCTCGGCGTCTCATATGAGTCGTCATGGGCTCATCGAGTGCTCTTGGGAGACGAAAGTGGTCAATGGAGGCAAAGAGATGTTGCATGTTAGACTGAGTATACCTCATGGTGTCACCGCCGAGGTTGTGCTACCGAGCGAAGAGGGAGAGAAACTGGAGGTGGTAGGTGTGGGGGAATGGAATTTTAAGACGATTTTTGTCCGGGATTATGACTGGCCTGTATTACCCCTGAAGAGCAAGTCATGATAATAGATCCTAATAGACGGCAAAGTACCGACTTACTTAAACTTACTGCGACTAACTCGTCGTAGTAGATTAGTAATGCAACGGAAAATGGTGATTAAAATTATCAAGGGCATTACAAGTCCGGTTTCTGTTGGTGTAAAGATATCACTGTGTTACGACAATACTTCGTCAATATGTCCGCCGAAAAATAATCAATACGGGTGGGACCTCGGATTGTGAGCGTGCCAAGGTGATGCTATTCAGTTCATCCGACTTGTTGCTTCTTCGCTCCCGCGAAACATAATTACTTTGCAGCCTGAATAAAGTCTCATCAAACTGCAATGTATGGAACCTTGGTCAAACTCATCACTGTGCCTCATGCAAGTGAGAGAACGAATGATCCGGGGCTGAAGCTAGTTTACGTGTACGTACTTCTCACTTTCAGCCACAAGAAGAAAGCGAAATTAGTACTTTAGTTGAGCTTCTTTTTTAATCACATCAAATTTACTCGAAAGATCGAACGCAGTAGAAGTCACTGTCAGGACAACCGGTTTGCCTCTCATTTGATTGGCAACGCCCTCAGAGGCGTGTGATCATGTCTAGTATCCATGTAGAGAATCAACCGAGAGTTACCTTTGGAAAGATATGCTTCATGTAAGAAATGTATTATATCCACGACTGATATACTCGCTTGCAGTGTTCAATACGTGCTACGAGATAGCAAAACTGTGGTTCAAAACAGTCATCAGATGAGGACAAGTTGCGAGAAACCCTATTGTAGGCAAATAAGAAAACTAATCTTTATAATGCTAGCCCATGATCAATTACAACCACATAATTATCCGTGTCCGAAGCGACTCCCGATTATATCCATTGAGATGATATCCCCCTTCTACACAGAGGAGGTATGATCTTCCGGCCCCGAAGACGCCACAAGACAGGAACCAAACAAGATATTGTTGCCAGGTGACGAAGTGGAAGATGAGTATAAAATGTAGACCAATATGAAATTATCAAGAAAAAAGACAAAAGAAAGCTTAGAAATTGAATGGTTGAGCGTCTGCGACGGTGGGACAGCTGAACACGAGCTGGTTGTTCGTGACGGCCTGGGTGTTGGAGACGACGACGCCACCGGAGGGGTTCGTGAGCGAGAAATTGAACAGACCACACTGCTGAGCGTTGACGAAGAGGAGACGGATGGGGTAGTACTGCCCCGCGGTTGCCGCGAACGTGTACGTGCCGGAGCTGCTCGTGTCATAGTAATCGACGTTCTTCTGCGCGTTCGCGTTGGTGAAGCCCGTCTTTGCGGCACTTCCCTGGCCGAGCCAGAGATAGACGCCGTCATCAACGCCGCTGAAGCTGAAAGTGTAGGTGCCGGTGGTGAGAGGGTGGAAGTAGCCGATGTGCTGGACGATCATGAAGTTGGACTGGCCGCTTGTCGTTGTACCGTATACCGTGCGGGTGGTGGTGTCGCACTGCTGAGCGAGGCCGATGGTCGTGGTGTAGCCCGTGTTGCTCGGGGTCTGGCCATTGAGGACAGTTGGGATGTTGAAGTAGGTGGTCTTCCAGTTCGCCTTGGAGGTGTCGTCGGTGTTGTGGTAGGGGATGCGACCGGCTGTGCTGACGGTGTCGGAGGCGGCGCGGGAGAAGCCGTAGTAGGCCCATCGGAGTCCCGGGGTGCAGCTGGGCGTCGTGATAGTGACGACGGTGGTTGTGCCGGCCGGGTTGGTCTGGGGGAGGGTGGTCACGCCGGTCGTGGTACCCGTTGAAACGATAGTCGTTATGGCGCCGGTGATGGGCGTCGTGAAAGTGACTACGGTAGTTGTGCCGGCCGGGTCGGTTTGGGGCAAGGTCGTCACGCCAGTCTGGGTTCCGGTTGAGATTACGGTCGTCACGGCGCCCGTCGGAGGTACGAACGAGACCACGGTGGTCGTGCCAGCAGGGTCGGTTTGGGGCAGAGTAGTTACGCCAGTCTGGGTTCCGGTTGAGACCACGGTAGTTACGACACCAGTGACCGGAGGTATGAATGACACTACGGTGGTCGTGCCAGCCGGGTCAGTTTGGGGTAGTGTAGTCACGCCGGTCTGGGTACCTGTCGAGACCACGGTAGTTACGAGGCCAGTGACTGGGGGTACGAACGAGACCACGGTAGTCGTGCCAGTCGGGTCAGTTTGGGGCAGAGTAGTTACGCCAGTCTGGGTTCCGGTTGAGACCACGGTGGTCACGGCACCCGTGGCCGGAGGCACAAAGCTGACGACGGTGGTCGTGCCGCCGGGATTCGTTTGGGGCAATGTGGTCACGCCGGTCTGCGTCGCCGTCGACACGATCGTAGTGACGAAGCCCGTGGCGGCTGAAGTTGTTGACGAGCTGGAGGGCTGGGCTGCGGTGCACGATTCAGGATAGGCAAGCCCCGAGATGTCAGACGAGTTCGTCGCATGGCCCGGTCCGTTGAAGAAGAAGTTTAGAGACGAGGGAGTACCCCAGTTACCAAACACCTGTCGAACCGGGTAGAAGGCCCCCGCGACGAGGTTGACGCTGGCGCAGCCGGTGTTTCCGTCGGCAGCGAACCAACTCTTTGCCAGGGGAGTAGCTCCCCTGGGGGTATCCGCGTTCGCGGGCCTGCCGCAAGCGAAGGCAGCGTCTCCAAGGTAAAAAGCGTCGCGGTTGTCGGCGTACCCGTAGCAGAAGTTGTACGTTCCGCTCTGATCAGGCCGGAAGTATCCGGTGAAGACGAGGGTGAAGTTGTTGGCGTTGTACGTGATGCCGCCGTACGTCTGCGTCAGACCCTCGTAGTACCGGAAGCCCGTCGAAGAGCCTGATGTCTGGGGAGTGTAGGGCGTGACGGTCGTGCCGCTCGCATCCTTGTAGGGAACGGAAATTGAGTTCGTGCTGCCTTGAGCCAGGGCATTCTGAGTGAGGTAGTAATCGGGCCCGACTCCAGATCGGCCGTCTGAGACTCCATAGCCATCGGCAACTTGGACCGAGTTTGCGTAGAGCTTGAGAGTGAGGCCGGATGCGGCACAATCCACGGGCGGAGTGGCACAAGCGCCGGGGGGGACGAAGGTGACAACGGTCGTTGTACCAGTGGGATTCGTTTGAGGTAGAGTTGTTACGCCCGTCCTCGTCCCGGTTGATACGATCGTCGTGATAGCACCCGTTGGGGGAGGGACAAAAGTGACAACGGTAGTAGTACCAGCGGGATCCGTTTGGGGCAGGGTCGTAACGCCCGTCTGGGTAGCCGTAGAGACAAGAGTTGTAATTGCGCCCGTAAGAGGAGGAACAAAAGTGATGACGGTAGTAGTACCAGCGGGATCCGTTTGGGGCAGGGTCGTAACGCCCGTCTGGGTAGCCGTAGAGACAAGAGTCGTAATTGCGCCCGTAACAGGAGGAACAAAAGTGATGACGGTCGTAGTGCCGGAAGGGTCTGTCTGGGGCAAAGTCGTTACTCCCGTCTGGCTCGCCGTTGACACAAGAGTCGTGATCGCGCCTGTTATACGGGGAACGAAAGTAATCACCGTCGTTGTACCAGAGGGATCTGTCTGGGGCAAGGTCGTGACGCCTGTCTGCGTGCCCGTTGACACAAGAGTCGTGATCGCGCCTGTCACGGGGGGAACGAAGGTAATCACAGTTGTTGTGCCCGATGGATCCGTCTGGGGTAAGGTTGTGACACCCGTCTGCGTGCCTGTCGATACGAGAGTTGTGACCGCGCCTGTCACGGGGGGAACGAAGGTAATCACAGTTGTTGTTCCAGAGGGATCCGTCTGAGGTAAAGTTGTGACGCCTGTCCGAGTACCCGTCGATACGAGGGTTGTGATGGCTCCCGTCACAGGGACAAAAGTGATGACGGTTGTTGTGCCAGTGGGGTCCGTCTGGGGCAAAGTGGTGACGCCCGTCTGGGTTGCTGTTGACACGAGTGTCGTGACGAATCCGGTCGCTGGCGGGACGAATGTGATGACACTAGTAGTGCCGGCCGGATCCGTGGGAATAATGGTTGTGGCTCCAGTTCGGGTACCAGTCGAAGTGACAGTAGTCAGAGCACCAGTAGGCACCGTGACGAAGGTGATGACGGTAGTCGTGCCGAAGGGATCGGAGTTTGATAAAGTCGTGACGCCGGTCTGGCTGGCGGTCTGAGTAAAAGTCCGAATGATACCGATGCGAGGTACGATGGTGATCACGGTAGGAGGACCACCGCTTGGGCCGGGGGGGATCGTGACCAGACCGGTGGTTGTGCCAGTGGATGTGAGGGTGACTGGAGGGGTAGTGGTCACGAGCGTCACCACAGTGGGAGGTCCGCCTGCGGTTCCAGGAGGGATTGTAGTCAGGCCAGTGTTGGTGCCGGTTGATGTGATTGTGACTGGTGGGGTGGTGGTCACGAAAGTGACCACAGTAGGAGGTCCTCCATTAGGTCCCGGGGGCAAAGTTGTGAGGCCAGTTGTAGTAGCGGTGGAGGTCAAAGTAACTGGGGGAGGGCTCATCACGAAGGTGATCACGGTGGTGGGACCCCCATTGGGACCGGGCGGAACGGTTGTCAAGCCGGTAGTGCTAGCGGTTTGAGTCACGGTAACGGGAGGAGTGCCAGTAACGAAAGTAACCACGGTAGTCGGTCCTCCGTTGGAGCCGGGAGGCAACGTGGTGAGACCAGTAGTGCTGGCAGTCTGGGTCACAGTGACAGGTGGAGTGCTAGTGACGAAGGTCACTACAGTAGTCGGTCCGCCATTGGGCCCCGGAGGCAAAGTGGTGAGGCCGGTCGTGCTGGCTGTCTGAGTGACGGTAACTGGAGGAGTGCCGGTGACGAAGGTAATAACGGTGTTAGGGCCGCCGGCTCCTCCAGGCACAGTTGTAAGGCCGGTAGTTGTGGCGGTCTGAGTGAGAGTTACCGGGGGCGGGGTCGTTACGAAGGTGATAACCGTGTTGGGACCACCGGGACCGCCAGGAACGGTAGTCAAACCAGTAGTGCTTGCAGTCTGAGTGAGAGTTACTGGGGACGGGCCTGGGACGATAGTGATGACCGTCGGGGGGCCACCGTTAGGTCCAGGAGGCACAGTCGTGAGACCTGTGGTAGTACCAGTTGAAGTGACAGTCACTGGAGTCAGCGGCGGAAGGGTTACAAAAGTGATGACAGTAGGAACGCCGCCGTTCGGGCCAGGGGGAATGGTGGTGAGACCAGTTGTGCTGGCAGTTCGAGTAATAGTAATGGGGGGAGGGCCCGTTGCGAATGTAATGACTGTTGGTGGCCCTCCGTTGGGTCCAGGAGGTATTGTCGTGAGACCAGTGGTGGTCGCAGTCTGAGTGAGGGTGACCGGGGTCAATGGAGGAAGGGTTACGAAAGTAATGACTGTGGGGACACCGCCGTTGGGGCCAGGGGGAATCGTTGTCAGGCCGGTTGTGCTAGCAGTCTGGGTGAGAGTCACAGGAGGAGGCCCCGTTGCAAAAGTGATGACTGTGGGAGGTCCACCGTTGGGCCCTGGAGGAACGGTTGTGAGCCCAGTAGTAGTGCCAGTCTGAGTAATTGTGACCGGCACTGGCGGGGTGGTGGTTGCGAAGGTGACAATAGTAGGCGGGCCTCCGTTAGGACCCGGAGGTAAAGTGGTCAATCCGGTAGTGCTTCCGAAGGACGTTACCGTAACCGGCGGGGGACCGGTGACCAAGGTAACGATCGTAGTGGGGCCACCGTTCGGCCCGGGCGGGATTGTGATAAGGCCGGTAGTACTTCCGGTCGAAGTCACTGTGACGGGAGGAGTGACACCCGGAGGGCCGGTAGCAAAGGTAATGACTGTCGGCGGACCGCCGTTAGGGCCCGGGGGAAGAGTAGTCAAGCCGGTGGTTGATGCCGTCTGGGTGATGGTCACGGGGGTCTGAGGAGGAGGCGTAACGAATGTGACAACGGTGGGAGGTCCGCCGTTAGGTCCAACTGGGAGGGTAGTCAAGCCAGTTATCGACGCAGTGGATGTGAGGGTGACTGGTGGGGGACCGGTAATGAATGTAATGACGGTAGTAGGACCGCCATTTGGACCAGGCGGGACCGTGGTCAGGCCGGTCGTTGATCCTGTCGATGTGATCGTCACGGGAGGCAGAGGTCCCGTGGCAAAAGTGATGACCGTCGGCGGGCCGCCGTTCGGACCAGGAGGGACTGTTGTCAAGCCGGTCGTGGAGGCCGTCTGGGTGATAGTCACAGGGGTAAGGGGTGTAGTAGCAAAAGTGATGATAGTCGTCGGGCCGCCATTAGGACCGGGCGGAAGGGTGCTTAGGCCCGTAGTTGACGCAAAAGACGTGATCGTTACCGTGCCCGGAGGCCCAGTCGCAAAGGTAATGACAGTAAAGGGACCGTTGGGGCCGGGAGGAACGGTCGTTAAGCCAGTAGTCGATGCGGTAGAAGTGATCGTTACTGTACCAGGCGGTATAGTAGCGAACGTGATGATAGTTGGGGGGCCGCCGTTCGGACCAGGAGGGACTGTTGTCAAGCCGGTCGTGGATGCCGTCTGGGTGATAGTTACAGGGGTTAGGGGTGTAGTAGCAAAAGTGATGATAGTCGTCGGGCCGCCATTAGGACCGGGCGGAAGGGTGCTTAGGCCCGTAGTTGACGCAAAAGACGTGATCGTTACTGTGCCTGGAGGCCCAGTTGCAAAGGTAATGACAGTTGGGGGGCCACCGTTCGGGCCAGGAGGCAGAGTTATTAAGCCGGTCGTGGAGGCATAAGAGGTGATCGTGACTGGACCAGCAGGGGGCGTCACGAAGGTTACTATAGTAGGCGAGCCTCCGTTCGGTCCGGGAGGAATAGTTGTCAACCCGGTGACTGAAGCGGTCGAAGTTACGGTCACTGGAACCAACGGGGTGGTGGCAAAAGTGATGACGGTAGGAGGACCTCCATTTGAACCAGGAACTGTGGTAAGGCCGGTAGTCTTTGCCGACGAGGTCACCGTGACAGGGCCTGTCGCAAAGGTGACCACGGTCGATGGGCCACCGTTTGGACCAGGCGGAACAGTAGTCAAGCCGGCGGTGCTGGCGAGGGAAGTGACGGTGGGCAGAGGTGGAACATAGGTGACGATAGTGGTCGGATCGCCGGGATTATTTGGGGGAATGGTTGTAGCTCCCGTCTGAGTGCCGGTTGAAGTGACGGTAATAAGACCAGGAGGATTAGAAGTGGTGTAAACTATCGTTGCCTTTGACGTGGTCCCACCCTGGACAACATCGGTGGTGGTCACCCACTCAGTGTAGGTCCTGCAAGATGTTAAGGAATGCTGTTCTCTTCGACCCAAGAGTCTGAGATAGATGACATACCTAGTCCTGGTCGAGAGGGAGATGCTCCCGGAACATTGAATCTCGAACGGTTGCTGTTCGATGACAACTTTGGCATCTGTTGGACATGGTGGGTTACTGGAGAGTGCGGCGGCGTTGGCAATCCCCGTCCAGTGGACGACGAGAGACAGTGGGATTTTCCACCTCATCTTGTCGTGTAACTGGCGAATCCGACTGTTGCGATACTTACCTTGAGCTTCTGATGATGCAGTAGAGGAAGCTTGATGTCGTTGATGCTCTGGCTGAGTAAAGGTTTCTACGAGAGAGATTACGGTCGTCTTTTAATCTAAAGTTGTTGCTCGTCGTTGTGTAGAACAAATTGAAGATGTTTCCATGCGATACGCCATCCTCGCAGAATTCCGCAAACGTTCAACATGATGATCGTTCTTTTGCCTTGCGAACAAACAAATCAGCCAACCCAGCTAGGCGTTGCCACCAGGAACAGCAGACATGCTGTGTTTCTCGGCCGGAGAAGGTCCTTCCCGGTCTTCCTAGACATCTCTTGGAAACTGAGGCCTTCAGTCGCTTCGATAGATGTTGTCTGTTTGCGTCATGGAACTATATGCTGTCTGGCATTAGTGATCAGCCTGTCCCAAGACTCTAGTTGGGTGTCACTCAGTCACACTGACGAAGCAAAAGTCCATGGTTGAGAGGCAAAGTTCGTATCCCTATGCAGGTTTGGTTGTTGGGTAGCCAATACTTCTTGCTCCAAAAGCACGTTAGTTCCCATAAGCGTGGTAACGTTATTATCTGGAACAAGACTGGAACAGACTGTGACTGCGATTGACTAGACTGTCATGGTACCTGGTGCAAAAGACAACGAGAGATATTGAGGGTGTACGGTTGAATAGTAGTGGAGTGTACAGTGTCCGGGATCTAATGACCCTAGTTCGCACGCTTGAAGGCTTGACTATAGAAAAACTTAGCGTTTCGCTAGCCTGTCAGCATTCTTCTTCGAAAGACTAGGTCAAAATAGGCAAACCCTTTGACGCCTCGGAAGCACCGGCGAGATGACTAAATGACCAAAACAAGTTGGTGTTGATGCTGCATGCCGATATGGCAACTCCATTCAGCAGAGTTATAGGAAGCCGGTCGTTGCAAGATGAGATATGTAGAAAACAGCCTCTGACAATTGTTAGAGCGGTGTACCTGCATGAATCAAGCACGCTTCTTAATCTGTTGGTCATACTTTAATCCAAGAACATTTCGTTCCTTATCTAATATCTTAACACCTAGAGTTATCTGTACATACACTCAAAAGAAGTACATGAAACTCGGCTCAGTCGAGACCGAACTCGGAAACTTTTTGCGCGGCGTGAATCCTTTGGAATCAGTTAATGTCTTGAGCCCGAAACAAGGGTTGAAGGGAGCCCGTTCAACATGACGCGGGAGTTGAGTGCCAAGGGCCTGGCTGACGGTGCTGAGCAAAGTTTATGAACCACCATGTACTTGATTGCAATGTACAGACGAGATACAAGGCTTGCTAGTTGGATCAATGTCTTTGTGATCGAGTGGTCGTGCGGGGGGCGTGTGGGGTGCCGTCGCTCTTCGGAATAGGAGCAGGCTCCGAAGTAGCAGCCAAGGGACCGTCAATGTCGCTAATCTCGTGCCCGGATTAGGTGTTTTTGATCGCCCACAACATATGCCGTGCCCTATTCGTTAGTTCCCAGATCCGGAGCATGCCAAACCTCCCCCTTAGCACAAATGAAGCATGGGGGAAAGATGGCTTGATACCCGCTCTCTGGTGGATTGACTGGATCGTCTAGCGGCTCCAGCGAGGACGGGACGCACCGCTCGCATACAGACTAGTCTCGTGAGGGTCCACTAAGTGTAAAACTTCGATACATGCAGATGAGGAATTCGGTCCTTGGACCTGTGTTGAACATGCTGATTTTATAATTTCGGATTTTAGCTATGTATGCTGACTTTGAGACAATACCCATAATCCCGCCGACGCAAAAGGTCATGTTGATGTGATCAGGGGTATCGTGAGACTGCGGTCCACTTGGGCAGTAAAGTTCGCGAAGCTTTTGTTAAAGATTGATTGGGCCTTATTGCTGACAATCATAGCCTCTTGCGGGCCGACTTATGTGTAAGTTGTGGATTGATCAAGCGGTTCCGGCCCCGGTGTCAGTACTTAGTGATAGGACGCTCGCCACATTCTTCTTCTGACATCACGACAATATGATCTCACTAAGATGGCTGCTTGCCTTTAGTAACTTTAATGGAAAGCAGCAAGCCCTGTGCTTTCCATCATTCCTCAATATCTGCATCCTCCCAAGGCTGAGTGGAGTACGTCCGAGAATCCGGTCATTCAAGCATCCGACTGGTGGTTGCACTGCCCGGCACACGTAGCAGCCGTGCCGCTGGGAACACTAGAGCCGAGAAAAAAGGTATTGCCGAAGTCCCGGAAAGGGCACCATAACGAGATTTTCAGGTATACCCATTATCGGCAAACAGAACGCTGTCGTCCAAATGGGGAAAGCTGACTGGCCTCCTTGGAAGATAAACTTCGGCAATTAAGCCATCTCCAGAAGTTAGCTCGACCCAGAGCAGAAATAGCGCCAGTAGCGCGAACACTGTGCGGAGACTCAACTGAGACAATGTGCCGCGACGTTGAGTGCCAACAATCGGCGGGCGTTCTGTGTGGGCGATCACCCAGATCCAGTCTCAGGCACGGGGATTCTTAGTTCCATTGCGTCGGCCAGAAGCGTTGTGCCGTTGGCCGTTTGGTAGCCAGAGTAAGTGTGAGGTTTCGCCGCCACATTCCACTTTGTGTCAGCTAACTCAGTAAAATCATCTGGATTTGCTGGAATTTACCAAATTTGCCGCCGCATATACCATCCGCTACCTATGGGAACAACTTCGGATCTTAGTAATTACCTTATAGCAGAGGATACTTCGGAATCTTGAAAGTAAAGGAATAAAGACACTAGACTTGGCATTCCTGTTTAGGCTGTTTCTAGATGTTACATTTTCAAATACATTAACTAACTCGTCGGTCACAGGATTCCGAAATCTTCTTACACCGGCCGAACCCTTGGATCTATTCGGAAATCTCAACATTTCCTATTGACGCTTGCGGTCAAATCCAAGCAACTAACAGCGTAACATCGCGGTCAAAGAATAAGCTACTTTGTCTAAATCCTCGAGCTCAGCTAGCAGAACATAGTTCCCAGAAGCTTCTCTCACTCCAATACGAGGTTTGGTGTCTGGTGCTGGGTGTTGACCCCACAGGAAGGCAAAAGCTTCGGGAAGAATACCTAGCAGCGAACGACCTTATGGCTTGTAGCCTAAAGAGATTTACAAGAGTGACAGTTCAGCTTCACCTCTATGGGGTCGACCTAGAATACGCTCAAGCTTCGAGCCAGGAAACCTACGTCCGTTCATACTCTGCAAGCAGCTTCGAGAAGACCGGGGTGCGTGAGCTTAGCATGATAGAGGAATTAGATCGGCGTGGGGTACCAGGCAGGTATCACAAGTCTTTGATCCAGCTCGTGCTCAGCTAGTAGTATCCTGAACGAATATTTCCAGACTAACAGTCATGCTCAGCTTGAGGGCCGGCATCCCTTCGATCCTGCATAGTCTTGTGGCTGTACCTCCTTGTCAGGCTCAGGACGCCATCTTGTCCAGATACGAAGTATCCATTGATGACACTTGAGTTAAGCTTACACCCTCGTCGTTTGCTACACCACGAACGGACTTTCACCGACTTCGTGGCATGGTCTACAAGAACAGGTACAGGATACTTCATTACCAAGTACATCTCCATCACTAAACCTTGACGGCCCATTCACCTTGAGATTTCATAATCAGTCAAAGACGCAAGCGGACAGCCTCGCGGATCTTCAATGGCGCGATAAAGAAACCAGAGCGCAGACTTGGAATGGCTAGGTCTGCAAAGGCTGAAGCCACCTGACGCTGGATCAATTCCCACGCGATATCCTCCCAGCAGCAACGCCACCGATTACCCCAGTAGCTAACTCTTTAATCTTCTTCCGGAATATTTGAATGATGAGCAAGAACTTAGCTGTCTTGCGGCTTTCTACAAGACTAACATCATCTACACGGATCCGGTGAGGTCTATCTTCCGACTGCTTACCTTCCCACGGCATATAAACTCAACACACATCGGCCCTCTAGTCCGATCCTTTTTCACTGGGCTCTGAACAACCACATTCAAGTTCCTCTGAATGAGCTGCCGCCGAAATGAAGACCCACATGTTGCTAGGCGTTGCGCTATACGCATGTTCGACGGCGGCAGTCACCACTGAGATCAGGGTCATGTCCCTGACGTCGACGGTTGATTGCTCCGTGAGTTTGACCTGTTCCCAAGATCTGTTACTAGCAATCACTGATAATATTAAGGGCGCTGCCATACCTACAGGCCTGCCAACAGTACCTATGGGCGTTCCTGGGGCCAATCCCACTGGTGGTGAGTGACATATTCCAATCTCGAGGCTCGCGTTCAACCACTGACCATAATCTTTCAGGCATGGTGCCGGGTGCGACTGTACCTGGCGGGGCTAGCAACCCCCCTGCGTCCACTGGAACTGTCGGTGGCGGTGGAAGTGGTGGCAGTGGAGGTAGCGGCGGTAGTGGGGGAGGTAGCGGAGGTGGAAGCGGTGGTAATGGAGGAGACGGTGGTGGCAATGGAGGAGGTAGCGGAGGTGGCACCGGGGGTGGTGCTACCGGCGGCGGTGCCTCTGGCGGCGGCAACGGAGGAAATGGCGGTGGTGGTGCTGCTACTGGTGGTGGCTCTGGCGGCTCTGGCGGCGGTAACGGCGGCTCAGGCCAGACCGCGACGACTAGAAGTCCGGCTTCAGGCACAGGAGTCGTGGTCGTTCCAACAGCCGGCTCGCAAGCCCTACAACCTGGCAGTTGGCTGTCGGTAGCCATCGGTATCCTGGCTGTGCTGTACTAGAATTCTGGCATTCAAGTAATTGGGGGTTGTCCACGTTTAGTATCGCCTTTGTTATTGGTATATTGAACAACAATGAATAATATCTTCAGTACCATGTCAACAGCACTACCGGGGGAGATGAATCAAGACTTAAAGGAAAGGAACATATTTATAGATCACTGTCCGCAGATTACTCCAAGTCTGCTAATGAATTCAGAAACTCAAAGTTACCTAAGTTCTGAAAGCTGGAGCATCGAATGAGTCATCTCTCGGGGACAGATAAACTGTACGTGTGATCACTCTTTCCTGTCGAGTTGTTTGATTATGTATCTATGTACCCAAGTCTTATCACTACCTTACTACACCCGACTAACTGCGGATTGGTGTCGATTCAAATATCCAAATGACCTCTCCCGTACTAAAATCTTTTCACCAAAAATCGAATCTACCCGATTGTCACCTCCATTGACTCTATGACGTGGGCATATGCCTATTTGTTACTCGCGACCGACAGGATTTCGTTGCTGTTGCTGCTCTACAAACGCTTTCCAAGACGAACAGAACGCCGACAAGCATAATGGCGGCCAATTGCTATAAAATAAGGCGTAGTAAAACGCCCTCAGCTTCTCATCTCTGCTAAGCTAGACGAAAGGCTATGTACAGGCTGCACATGCATTGAAATAATGTCATCTACTTGAATCCTCCAGCCTTTCTGTTTAAACGTCCATGTCACTTCAATATAGCTTGTTGCTATGCTGTGACTTGAATACCGCTCATCGAGCCACCTGCCCGCCAGTCCTCCAGGAATTTTACATAGGCATTGATACCATGTGGAAACGGCGCTCCTCTGGCCAACTTCATTTGTGCCTCCAGTGGGGCCTTTTCGCCCTCATTGTTCATATAGCTTGGTGTGCATATAGACAAACTAGAGAACCAAGCCGCATGCTGCATAATGAAACCGACATATGCTTCTTCCCCCGCCAATGAGCTCTCTATAGTCACCTTGTCGGTGCTTTTCCCCGCGCGCTTCATAGCTTCGACTACCATGTATGCGCAATGTTGAGAAAGGACGTCCTGGGCATAAGCAAAGTTTGCCGCGGCGCCGATCTGCAAAGGGCCGGTCAGGAACAGGTTTGGAAAACCGTTGGTGAGGACGCCGTGGAAAGTAGACGGGCCTTTTCCCGACCACTTATCCGATAGGAGCTCGCCGTTCCGGCCCTTGATGGTCATGTTGGCTCTGCTTGATGGCTCGGCCATATCTGCTGCAGGCGGCCTGTATCCCGTGCTCAGCACAATGACATCGAGGGGATAGTCTGTACCGTCGACGACTAGTGAATTCTTGGTGGCGTGGTCAACTCCCTTGCCGTTTGTATCAACAAGATGTACGTTGGGTAGGTTGAACGCCGGGAGGTAGTCGTCATGGAAGGTCGGTCGCTTGCACCATGATGGGTACCATGGCTTCAAAGCCTCAGCAACTGACTTATTCTTCACAATTTCCTCAACTCGACGTCGAATCCTCTCTGATCTCGGGGCATCCAGGGCGAGAAGACTGCCGATATGGCTGGGGATATCCTCCAATCCAAGAGGTTTCTCGTGTGGTGCGCCGACAAGGCCTTTGTAAGTCTGAATCTTCGTCCAGCCATCATCTACCAAGTCCTCTTCTACCTCGCCGCCAGAAACGAGTGAATTGAAGTTGTCAAGGCGACGCCTCTGCCAGCCAGGGCCGTCGGCAATCTTCTTCCACTCTTCTGGATCAGTAGGCCTCTGGCCTCTCTCTTCCACAGATGATGGCGTTCTTTGGAAGACGTAGAGCTCCTTCGCCCACTTGGCGAGCTGTGGAACGAGCTGAATGGCGGTTGCGCCAGTACCAATGATGCCAACACGTTTTCCCTCAAGGCCAGTAAGCTGGACATTCTCGAGGTCCTCCGCGTTCCCACCAGTGACTTCGTAGTTCCACCGCGCAGTATGGAACATGTCGCCCTCAAATGCCTCGAGGTTCTTGGCCGCTTTGGGATGGTTCAGAACACCGTTGGCCAGAACGACGAACTGTGATCGAACCGTCATCGTGATGGGCGACTCATTCGGGCCGCGAATCTGCTCGATAACCACGATCCATCGCTTAGCATCCTCGTCCCACTCATAACTCTTGATCTGCGAGCGGAACACACCCTTGTCTGTCAAGTCCCATGTCTCTGCCATTCGGTCCGCATGAGCCCGCAACTCGTGGCCATACGAGTATCGGTGCTTGGGCACATAGCCCGTTTCCTCGAGGAGCGGCATGTAGGTGTAGGATTCAACGTCACACATTAGACCCGGGTAACGATTCCAATACCACGTGCCGCCAAATCCACCAGCGGCGTCGACCAGGCGAATATCCTCGGGCTTGAAACCAGCTTGGATGAATCGAATTGCGAACAGCAGCCCCCCGTAGCCGGCGCCGAGGATGATGAACTTCATCTCGTCGCCATCCTTGAGGCTCGGCGTCTGGGCGTTGAGCTTCTCATGATCGACCCATGGATCTTGGGCCAGCTTGCTAAACTTCGCGTCTGTCTCCATCTCGATGTACTGCGCGTTGCCATCAGACCGCTGGCGTTTCTCTTTCTCCTCTGTGTACTTCTTGTTGAGAGCCATGAAGTCGGCCGCGGCAGCCCCGGCCGCGGTGTCTGTCGTGATCTGTGGAGGTGCAGCCATGTTGACGTTTGACTTGCAGGTTGAATAGAGTTGTAGTTGAGGTAAGTGATTCTGCTTGGTGACCTCTGTATCATATCTACGAGGAGGCGAATCGTCTAGTTTTTAGTCGCCAAAATATGCGGGTACATGTCCGTTGAGGACAGTCCAAGCGGTGTCCTCAAACAGCTCCATTGACATATTCCATGCTCGCACTTGTCATCTGGACTCCATTGGGGTTCCCTAGAAGAGGGCCAAGCGTCCCCGCCTACCACGATATTTCTGAGCCGGGGCGTGTTTGCGGGTCATCGTACTGGAGCTTAATTCTATGGCTAGTCGGGGAGTACTATGAGCCCGACGAGCCATTACTGGAGGGACCAGTGCGTCCAGATCGACACAAACGTATTCGTATTCGTTCGTCGCATTTCTAGTGCAACATAGCGACGTCGCTTAAAGAATGATGCAGTAGTTGATGGTGGATCTTGTCCTTTGCCAGACTAAAACGATCTCAGGATCTACATAGACCCGCCAAGCTTCTAAGCTCCTGCTCCGCTGCATGGGTAACCGTTGCGGAGAAGCTGTCGTCCAAAGACAGCCAGATGCAACAAACTCCGCGTGGTCTGGCCTCAAACACCACCTGCATGTCTTGGTGGGTTATCGTGGCTAAGAGTACTATTATAGGTCGACACTTCAAGAAGTTTGGAGATGAACATGCGTGTCTCGCTTGGGGCCTGGCGAGTGGCGCATCTGCTGCATCATGTATCCATGGTGTCATTGTCTAACGACTCGATGCACATTGCTCCGTGCAGCACGCTCGGTTTCGAGACTCCAACGCGACTGGCCCACCGCTACGAGACCGAAACCGATCAGACGACTCTATGAACGGGTACTTCCCGCTAGACTGCGCGGGAGCGACCGCCGTGTGCCACAACCAGCTCGCCTGGTGTCATAATTGACCTGCAACAGCATAGATAAAGAGAGTACTGACGGGCGACGTTGACGTTTATGCGCTTCTCGTCTTCAGACTCAAGTCTCATAGTGATGTGGTATTAAAGCTAGGAATAAGCTTGCATCAACTCAAATTTGATGCAGCGGGGTATGGGATGGCCGAGCCTATGTTGACCACATGCTGGCGACAGATGTAAGTTAGTCTGTGCATGAGCTTGAGTCCGGTACCTGAAGCACCGATTGACCAGGTTTTCATCCATTCTTGCAACCATATGGCGCGGATCAGTGTAGCCATGGCTATGGACCAGGTGCTCCAACCAGTGCGGTAGAATGAAGATAAACGTTACCCCTCTCGATGTCAATTCATTGAGTGATCCGAGAGACCATCACAAACCTGGGCGAAGTACATAAGTAAGTAAGTAAGAATGTACGCGAAGCACTTAACTAAGGTGCCAGTCTCAGAGTGAACAGTCTCGCGCAATGTTCTGCTTGTATTCGTTGTTCAAAAATTGAACTTTGGATCCAACGTGCATACAAATTGGACGCAACTGAAAATCGACGGCTCGCGATCTAACCACCGACTGGCATTTCTACCCACTTTCGTACATGCCCATCGCATTACTAGTGGCCCCCTGTTCACCTCAACCCCCTGACTTTACCCCTCAAGCGAAACGGAGGGTTTATGGAGAAGCCAGGTATTTGACACTCCAGGCGGGTGCATCATCGCCAGACCAGTTCACTCTTGCGCTTGCTCCAGTGAACGATTGCATCGAACGAAACCTCACGTATTCAGCCAAAAATATCCGTAAGTGAGTTCAAGATATCCCCTACACACCCATTCATCATAGCTGACCTCAAGTTCAAGCATCCTGAGATCATGGCTTCCGTCACAATGGATGACTTGCATCTTCCTGGCTACGATGACCTTCCGCCTGTCGAGGGCATGCCCAAGGGCTGTGCCTGGGGAGTTTTCGACAAGGATGGAAAGAAAGACCTCTTCGGGACCTTAAACCTGCTCACCCCTTCAGTTGTGAAGGCAGCAGGCGCTGAAATACGAGATGGCGTGTCCATCTCGTTGAAGTGAGATGCCCATGTTACCTAGTCACTTAGAGCCAACGCCCCAAGGCTAACACAACGCTATATAGCTGGCCTCTGGACAGCATGAACAAGCTGGCTATCCCTGGACGCAAGCAATCGGTTCATAAGGTGCACACGCTGCAGACTGCCGGCCTCAGTCAAGGGATTGGCTGGGACGACGAGCTAGAGTTCAACACACAAGGCAGCAGTCAGTGGGACAGTCTTGTTCACTGGCAGCATCAGCCGACGGGACTCGCCTACAATGGCTTCAAGCCATCTCAAGAGGAACTTTCGGCGACGTCCACAACGACAAACAAGATGCCCACCATCGACCACTGGCATGAGCGGGGTGGCGTGGTGGAACGCGGGGTTTTGATCGACTACAAGGCATATGCCGACGCGAAGGGGATAGACTACCATCCCATGGAGGGCTACCGCATCACTATCGAAGATATTGAGGCTGTAGCCAAGCATCAAGGCGTAGAGTTCAAGCAGGGCGATATTTTCTTGCTTAGAACAGGCATCACTGAGATCCTAGATAAGCCTACGCCGGAGGATTTTGCAAAGCTGGGGCAGTATAAGTTATCCGGCGTGCATGGCACAGAAGAGACGGCCAAGTGGTTCTGGAACAAGCACATTGCCGCTGTTGCTGGCGACTCCAATGCCTTTGAGGCATTTCCACCTGTCAAGCCAAACGGAACTTTGGCAGATATGACTGATCTTGGTACGTCATTGTGATGAGCTGGAAGGAAACAATGGCAGAACGAGCCCGGCTAACTCTTACTGCAGTTCTCCATCCCTACTTCTTAAGTCTTTTCGGCATGCCCATCGGCGAGCTATGGGATCTCAGTCGCCTGTCGACATACTGTCAAAAGACAGGAAGGTACTCGTTCTTCTTGACCTCTGCGCCTATGAACGTCTCCTGTCTTGTAGGATCGCCGCCAAATGCCCTGGCCATATTCTAGAAGCTTGGCAGAAATTTCGAAGCGCCGTGGATCTCACAGAAAATCAAGGACTGTATGAATGTTGAACTCTAAATGGTTACGCACTATCATTGTAGAACACAGTGACAAGACGAAGAATATGACGAGAAACAACCATTATATTAAAAAGCTTATTGGTATCAAATATCATTGACGCATCATGAAGCGCAGGCCTTCCATACACTGTGTGTATTCTAGCAGGCGAAGTTCCAAGTGTTGTATCCCGGCAATTCCCAACACCAAACACCAAGGGCATCGCGGATATTCAGACCATGACAACATCCACCAACAGTATTGAGCTCTCGTTACTGCATAGCAGCATAGACGAAGCCGGCAGCAGCGGCAGCAGCAACAGCCATTCCAGTCTCTCTCGGTGCGGCGCCCTTGCTGGTGGCAGTCGCCCCCGCCCCACCCTCGCTGGTGAGCGCTGCCAGCTTGGTGCTGCAGTAGCCTCCAGAGGCCAGAAGGCTCTTGACCTCGGCCGCGATGATGGGGATGTCGGTGCACTCATGCCACACGGCTCGCATCTCCGACATATGGGCGGTCTGCCATGACTCGACGGCGTTCGACCATGAGGTGTACTGGGCGCTCATCGAGTCCGTGACGGAGATGGTGCTGCAAGGGTCGACCGTGCCGTTGGCAAGGGACGCGGTGGCGGCCCACTCTTGAAGGGCGAAGTTCGGGGTGGGGAGGGGGTCGCTGCCGGTGACGGCGCTGGCGAATGCGTAGACGGCGTTTGTACACTCGGGGGTGCCGCGGGCTTCAAGGACCTTGATGATCTTGGTCGGTTCGATTCTCTTATGGAGCTGGAGGTGGACGTCGCCGGCGGCAGCAGCAACAGTTGCGGCGAAAGCGCCGAAGATGACGGTAGCAACGCGCATGTTGATTCAGTAACAAGGACGAAGCAGGAGGATTTTCAAGGTGGGTTGGGCTTGATAGGTGCTATTCGAAAGAGACAGAGTCCACAAAATGGTTATTGATGCAATTACAGATCGAGGACATTCAGTTGCAACCGGAACAGAGCAACTATTTATCATCAGGAGACAAGCAACAGTTTCAATTCATCGTGGGCTGATGCCTACAAGCAACCAAAGGTACCCTTGCCCGATGACTCCAGCGAGGAAATGAATTTTCTAGGGCAAGCTGAAATCGAAGTCAACCAGTTTCCCTTCCAGGTTAACTCAATGGTACCCGACAACGTTAGTCTGGACAAGCTTCTGACTGTGCCGCCCGGCTGCCTACAAAGCGCATCTTGGCGCTGATTGCGGGTTGAAATCTGAGCCGCTTGATAGGGCCGAAGAGCGCCGTTGGCCGTTGTCTGACCCCGTAATGAATTTCCGCTCTCGACCGAACACCCTGGTCCTGTCAGCCTAGGTTACCAGCCAACAAAGCAAGCGTTTACACGGCCTTCGGGCGGTGAGG
The DNA here is from genome assembly GCF_030869305.1 of Colletotrichum tamarilloi. Taxonomy (NCBI): domain Eukaryota; kingdom Fungi; phylum Ascomycota; class Sordariomycetes; order Glomerellales; family Glomerellaceae; genus Colletotrichum; species Colletotrichum tamarilloi. Next base: position 17,903 of record NW_026849559.1, on the reverse strand, counting down.
CAGATCACGAGGAGAACTTCGGGGGCTGAATACATGTGGCACAGCCCTGTCATCTCGAGCGACGGTAAGTTGTCAGACGGCCATTGACGAGAATGCTTTGCCGCTCGTGTTGTTCACCCGTAAGCCATAGTTAAAGCGTGGGTGAGTGCCACAGGCTGTGTTACACCAACGAAGAATGGGAAAGAAGACGGCATGAATTGGATTGGCAGCTAATTTTGGCCGAGACCGTCAGGATTGGCCTCAATTCTTGCCAGGGATTGGACTTGAAGCGGAGCTGTGTCCGTACCTGCATAAGCTACGGTACCGAGGCCCTCAAGCCAAATCAGCCATTTTCTGACCTACTTCCAAAGATGAGGGACTTTGGTAAACACCCATGCGCGTAGGTGAACTTTTCCTAGAACCAATCAAGCCGAATGCCAGGCACAATCTTTAGGTAATAATTGGGCCTGAAAGAACAATTGGCCATGTGGCGGATGCTGATGTCTGGTGGCTTCGATTGAGATAAGGTAGATGGGTATGACGATGGTGGGACGCCGACCTGAGCCATCCTGGCAAAGCCCACGAGCTCCAATGGTACTTAATCCAGCATGGGTCAAATTCAACGATCGTACAGACTAGGTGCCCCAAGAATCCTCGCGAGTATGCTTATGCATGTGAACGCATGCAAGTCAGCAGAAAGCCTGGAGGGTTCTTTATCACAAGACGGCTCCCGAGGGTGTCGGCTTTTTTTTTTCCTTCTTTTTTTTTTTTTTTTTTTTTTTTAAATCGAGTGGAAATTGCATGTCACCAGAAGTATTGCGGGTAGTGTTAAAATCGCAGTACCCCTTCGCGCAGTGATATCAATGCAAGGAATCTTGAAGTTGAAATTTGCATTTTTCCGCGGGATTGAGTTACAACGAGGCACGACTCTGGTGACTTCTAGAGTAGTAACCTCCTCATCCCACCGACTTCTACCTGGATTCCTCGGGCACTTTGAGCGACAGTCTCATCAAAATCGTGCTGCGGCAAAGCACCTCTGTAACGAGAGAGATATCGGACGAGTGTAAAATTGCCATTTTGCAGGCCCAGTCGTTCATGATTTGGCGGATGACGATGGGAGAATTTGATAGGTTGTTCCAAGGGTAGAAGTTGCAGGAACAAGCGTAGATTCCCAAGCGCCTGCGTAGTCCGTGTTCGACTGCCATGATGAATGCATTTACCTAACAAGGGCACCTAATTTGGTTAAATTGGATAGCCGGTTCAAGAAGAAACTCGGTCCCTTCACGTTTGTTCTACCTTGGGAGTAATACGGTAGTGGCTATCGAGTGTTGGACCTCAAAGACTTGGCGGTTCAACATCTTAGCACCCCAGAAAGGACCATTGACAGGATGCGCCGCGATAAGTCACAATGCCAGGGACGAGTACTCCTCTTGGAACATTGCTCGGGAGGATACCGTGGGCTTGTCTCTATGGCTTATTAAGTGGTTGTGTTTGGGAATGACATTATCAGTGTTGGGGGAAAAAACAATGAATCTTGTCAACCTCTCATCACGTTAACTCTAGTATTCAGGATATCCCGGTGACACTGACGTCGCTGAGAATGGTGGGGTATGAGTGGGCAGCATGATGCAGGAAAGGTCCGTGGAAGTGCCAAACCATTGGGCGAATTGACTAGTTTCTGAGTTTTTCGGTGGGAACAACTGCGGTGGCATGCGTAAATTTTGTCATGCAGATCGAACCCTAAAGCTTGCTCGGAACAACTGCACACAGAACTTGATCTAAGTTCACGGCCTCGTTGGCTCCGGCACCTCTAGTTTTTCCGTCTCTCTACGACCAAGAGCATAGCCGCCTCTATCTAGCAGCTTTTTTCGGTGTCGCCTAGCAGTTGTCAAAATCTCATTCACGCGAAGACCGTGCACCACCAGCAGTACTCCAAAATGGCGCATCAGAACGGCGGGAACACTGTCTTACTGACCGAAGAAGAGGCCCAGCGGATTCGGACCACTGTACAAGAGACACAGAAGAAATGCTCAACACAAAAGGGCAACGCCAGAGAGTTTCGAGATGCTCACGCTACTGTCAGCCAGGCGACTGGTACATCACTCATGATGGACATGGGTCAAATGAGTGGACAGGGTCAGAAGGACACAATCCCAGCTCTTGGTGTTGGTCAGGCATATCCACCAAGCACCGTATCCCTGGATGAACTCAAGCCTATGAAATTTTCGGAACTCACACTAGAGGCTCATCACCGTGGGCGTTCTTTGACAGTGCAGCGTGCGAGGCGCTGTCCGGTGGTGGCTCTTGCCGCCCGGTCATGGACTGTTGTCCAAGATGAGGAAGAGAAGGAGACGGAACGTTTGGAGATGGTCCTGCATAAGACAACAGATGGCGAAGACACCCTTGAGTCGGCACGGCGCTTCATCATCAAGGAGCCGTACTTCACGCTGACGGAAGAGGGCGAGGCTACCCTGCGGATCGACCACCCCTCCGATCTCGTCATCATTAGAGAGGAGATCGTGAAAGGCAGCTTGAGCGAGGTCGAGGATGGAACCAAGGGGGATGAGATTGCAAAGAAGTGCAAGGACAAGGGTAACGCGGCACTGCAAAAGAAGGACCTCCCTCTTACTCGGACAAGTTACAGCCAAGGACTCAAGGTTGCCAGGCAAGAGCCCGTCCAAAAGACGAACCCGGACATCGCAAGAGACATTGCACGGAACCGAGCTCACGCGCATCTGCTTATGGACCGACAAGACGAAGCCATCGCTGACGCTAAGGCCTCTCTCATTGGCGCCGACGATCAGAAGTCTAAGGAACTCGACAGCAAAGCCTACTTCCGCGCCGGCAGCGGCGCTTACAACCTGGGCCAATTTGAAGAGGCCAAGCAGTACTTCGAAAAGGCTCACGAACTCGCACCCGCGGAAAGAGGTGCGGCAGTGTATCTGCGCAAGGTGGAGATGCGGCTTCGCGAACAGGAAAAGGGGTCGTATGACCTGCAGAAGATCAGGGCTAATCTCACGAGAGTCTCACCACGGGCCGACGCGGCAACCTTCACTGCGAAGACTGAGGTCAAGGATAGCAAAGGGCGAGGCCGAGGCTTGTTCGCCACTTGCGATATTGCCGCTGGAGGGATAGTCATGGTTGAGAAGGCTTTCTGTGTGGTCTGGGGTCATGAGAGCGAGGTTCTGACCGCAATGACCTACGATGTCCGCGACGACAAGATTAGGGTGGCACCCGTCGGCCTAACTAAGGCCATCTCTCAGAAGCTCCTTAGGAATCCTTCGCAAATCGCCAAGGTGCTGGATCTTTACGGAGATTACCAGGGCGAGGGTAAAGCCACGTCAGAGACCTCAGAGGGCCCGGTGGTCGACGTCTTCCGGATCCACGATATCGTCTCTCGTAACGCTTTTGGGCCCGGCGGCCAGTACGGAGAGGAGGGCGCGAGGAGCGCAAGCACCGGTCTCTGGGTCTGGGCGGCTTACATCAATCATTCCTGCATTGCCAACGCCAAGAAGGACTACGTCGGCGATCTAATGGTCCTCCGCGCGTTACAACCAATTGCCAAGGGCGAGGAAATCTTCCACAGCTACGATGAGTCGAGCAACTACGAGGCGAGACAGCAGGCTCTTATGACGACGTGGGGCTTCGAGTGCAACTGCGCTCTTTGCGCTGGTGAGAAGACCGACGACGCCAAGTTGCGCCAAAAGCGCCAAATGCTGGTCAACGACGCGGATGACTTTGTTTCGACGACGCACTGGACCAACGCGAAGAGGATTACCATTGCCAAGGCGCAGCGCCTGGCGAAAGATATCGACGCGACATATGAAGACAAGAAGTACGATGGTGTTCCTCGTCTGGCATCAGAGAGGGTTCGGGAATGGCTCACAAAGGCAGCTCCCCGCAAGTGAAGATGAAGACCCAGAATCCTGGGATGCTGGATAGACTCATCGGTCTTGTTGTGGACTAGAATAGCAGAATGGTCATTCCGCCTGCATTAGATATAGACCTCCACACACAAAAGGCCGTATGAGACCAAATTCTCTGACTCATGCTGAGCGGACGTTTACACTAGCCATAGCGCTACTACGGCCTCTCCTCGATATTCACGAGTGATGCTTTCACAGCTCTAGAAGTATAAGTCAGTCTATGATGGACCGCAGTAGCAATTGACTTGTTTGCGTGATGATACAGGACCTGCCGGAGTCTCGACGTCTAAGTAACGAAACAGCTAGGAATCGAAGGTATCTTAACGCCACGAGCCTCAGATATCTCTCTGCAGGTTGCCTTTATCAATGAGAAGCCCGAGACTCGGGCCTCTTTGTTCGACATCCTATACTGTGGTGCGCTGATCACGTTGGAATAAATTGAAGCTGTGCCTTTTGGGGAATGACAGGGCAATGACTCGTCCAGAGCGGAACCGCATGGGCTCTGCGGAACCGCAACTCCTGATGTTGTACCTTGTCCCCAACGCAACAACAAGGGAACATCGTCCCCCATGATCAGCGAAGATGTCCAGTTAGCCGATTGCGGGGGAATACTCTTGCATTTAACAGGCTTTCCGTGAAGTTGGTCCTGGTTCCCGTGCTTGCCGAGACGAACCACAGACCTAGAATCAGGTGCTTCCCCTCTTCTGCAGGCAATATCCCCACATCAACCCCAGACGTCACGGAACGTCAGCCCATAAGCTCACAGCCTGCTTGTCACTCATATGATCTGACTATTCCCAGTCCAGAGCCTCGGGACCGTCTGCCAATGATATTTACCGAGCTGACATCCAACTCCGTCATTGTATGATTGCCTTATACCTATTTGTCCTGGAATGTTATATAATTCACTACTGTCATTCTGAATCGCCAGTAATTGAAGAATACCTTGCATTATGGCTGCAACTTCACGAGCTGCAAGATCCTTTTTGTTTCGAGCTTCAAGATCAATATTGCCTGCACTGGCAGCTTCGAGCCGAGCGACTTGCATTTCCCCAGCCTTCACTCGTACAAACTTGAGCCCTGCCGGCTCGCTGTTGATGAGGCATTTGTCAACGATGAAGGCCCTCGTCTACGACGGTTCAAACTCAGTGTCATTGAAGGATAAACCTCTCCCCACTATCTCGAAGCCAACCGATGTCATAGTCAAAGTCACAAAGACAACCATTTGCGGCACTGACCTCCACATTCGCAAGGGCGACGTAGCGACATGCCAGCCAGGCACCACGTTGGGTCACGAAGGTGTAGGTATCATCCACTCAGCGGGAGCTTCGGTCACAAGATTCAAGGAAGGAGACCGAGTCCTCATCTCATGCATCTCCAGCTGCGCTACGTGTGAGTACTGCCGCCGGGGCATGTACAGTCATTGCACGTCCGGTGGGTGGATCCTCGGGAATACCATTGACGGCACCCAGGCCGAATATGTCCGCATTCCCCACGCCGAATCCAATCTTCACCCGATCCCGGACGGCGCCGATGACTCCTCACTGGTGATGTTAAGCGACATCTTCCCGACAGGACTCGAATGTGGTGTGCTGAATGGGAAGGTACAGCCGGGCGGTACCGTCGCTATTGTCGGCTCAGGTCCGATCGGTCTGGCGGCTATTATCACGGCTCAGATGTACTCCCCGTCTCAAATCATTGCCATCGATATGGATCCCAAGCGACTTGATGTTGCAAGGCAATTTGGCGCAACCGAGACTATTGATAGCTCCAAGGCAGATGCTGCAGCCAAAGTCAAAGAGTTGACGGAGGGCAAGGGCGCTGACTCGGTCATTGAAGCGGTGGGAATTCCCGCCACCTTTGATCTCTGTCAGAGCCTGCTCGCACCTGGTGGTGTTCTAGCGAATGTGGGAGTTCATGGAACAAAGGTTGACCTTCACCTCCAAAATCTTTGGGACAAGAATATCTGTGAGTTCAAGACGTCGAGCTGTTGGGTGATCGAAAACGTCGACGCCAATTCTAATTCATCATACAGCAATCACCACTAGACTTGTGGACACAACAACGACACCAATGCTTTTGAAGCTTGTACAGTCTGGCAAATTGCAACCCTCGCAACTTATTACTCACCGTAAGAATCTCTTTTTAAGACGGTGCAACATTCCATGAGAACATGACTGACAGGAGCTTCAGACTTCAAGCTTGGTGACATGGAGAAGGCATATGATACCTTCGGAGAAGCGTCTAAACATGGTGCTTTGAAGGTTGTGATTGATGTGGATTGAGACTTCGGATACCACACGTTTTGTTTAAGCTTGATCCCGCGGATAAGCCTATGTTTTGACAGATTGAGAGCCTTAGAAAAGATAGGGAGGTTTCAATGTTGATAACGGTTATTTAACAAGAACGGGGCAGTTTTACATGATTACTTGCAATAATATGGGGAGAAGATTCTCCTCACAAATAGACCGCTGCTGGAGTTATAACCTGATTGAAGTTGCCAAGTCTGTCAAATATCAAAATATCAAAGTTTACTATCCGCACCGATACCGTTTATGAGTGTGACTGTCAATCAAGGAGACTGGAGACTCATATCAAAGTGGTTGTCTCTTCGTTCTTCGCAGAAATCAATCATTGGTGATAGATACCTATGTTGACTGCCACGTAAGTATGTATCGGAACCTCATGTTGTACTCATACGTATCACCGGCATGAATGTTTGATTTCAATATTTCCATCGCACCAATGGTCTCGCACCTGGGTCGTATCAAATGTCACGCGCACTTCGAAGCCGCAATAATCCATGCCATGCCCGTATAACAATCGCGTGATGCACGTTTTCCCGTCCAACTACATCATACCTAACCTAGAGATTGCAGACATTGATTCCCTGTCCATGGGGTTATCTCGTCTTATCAAACCGGGCGACTCTGCTAGATAGGCGTGGCCAAATTCGGAAACATGTTGGACCACTTCTTTGGCATCCAGATCTGCAACCTCATTCAGTGCACGTCGAATCCACCAATGGACCTGCATTATCTAAAGATGCACGTCTTACCGCGTCTCCGGGTTCAAGTGGAGGCATTCCCCCCACGGCCAAACGTCCGGAAGCGAATCATCGCGGGGCCGGCTTGTGTCTTCACGTTGCATCGGACGCAGAAATCCTCGCGCGTGCACGGCCTCGTTGGGCAGTAAATCTCCAGAACTTAGATACCGCATTGATAAGACTGCCTAGAAAGGTGGCATTCGCAGCCAACTAATTTACGCCTAACACATGCTTCGAGGGGCTGGCTTAGCAGTGCTGGACCATCTCCTACCCTCGTACGGTTTAGCGCCGGCATGGATGAGGCCTCAGAGTTTGGAAAAGGGCCCGATGGTCCATGCATCAGTTTAATGGTCTACCAGTCCGCCTCGTTGGCGTTGAATCGGCAGAAAAGGAGGTGGTAGTGTAGAATTTTTAGTCGATGGAAGAAGAGCAGAATTTTGGTCGGTTGGTATATCATTGTCGAGCCACCGCTGGGGCTCTTGATGGTCTCCCGTATGGGCCGTGCCAGCAACCATCATGACAAACACGACAATCACGTTCGATATTCCGGGCACGGTGCAGCTAGTCGACACACAAGGCGTCCTCGACGTGAAGCATGGCTCGGAGCACACCAACATCGTTCTTGTTCCACAACCGAGCAGCGACCCGAACGATCCGCTATCATGGACGCGAAAGCGCAAGACGTTCAACATCTCCTGGGTCATGACATGGTGCTTCTTCGGCGCTGCAATCATATCCGGCCTGTCTCCCGCCTACCTGCAAATCGAAGCAGACACCGGCATTTCTGTAGCAGACCTTAGCACTGGCAATGGCCTCATGTTCCTCTTCCTCGGTTGGGGCACTCTGCTCACCCAGAACTTCGCGCTCAACTACGGAAGGCGCCCGACTCTCGTTTATTCGATGGTCGCGATGACCTTTATCAGTCTCTGGACTGCCTACGTCAAGTCTCGAGCCGAGTTCTTTGTTAATCGCATCATCATTGGCATTGTCTCTTCGCCAATGGAGACACTGATCGAAGTCATAATTGACGACCTGTATTTCGTCCACCAACGAGGCTTCTACATGGGTATCTACAGTTGGATGTTGTGGTGTGGTGCCTTCCTCTGCCCAGTCGCTACAGGATTCATCGCCGAAGACCTGGGTTGGCGTTGGATCCAGTACATCCTATCCATTACAGGTGGCGTAATAACCATTCTGACATTTATCTTCTTCGAAGAGACCATGTTCTGCAGACCTAGTTCACAAGCCGATGTTGGTGGCATCACCGATCAGCAGCGGGGGCTCTTTGATAGCGACAAGAGCGCAATCGATACCGAGCGGACCGAAGACCAGAAGCCTCAGCCTGCGGAAGGTGCAGCCAGTGTCAATTCTGAAATCGAGACACGCACTATACCGAACCGCGTCAATGTAGCACCCGAAAAAGCTTTCTGGTCGAAATTCAAGCTATGGGGATATCAAGACGACAGAAAACCAAGACAGCTGAAGCAGTCTCTGTTGCCTTTTTACCTCCTTCGATTCCCTTCCGTCATTTTCGCCGGTATTCTGGTTGGAGGTATTCTCTCGTGGTATAACGTAGTTGGCGGGTCTCTGGCTCTCATTCTCGGCAACCCACCATATAACTTTGGCTCCAACGTTATCGGCCTCTTTTACCTTGCTTCGGTGATTGGAGTATCGATCGGATGTCTGATATCAAGCTTGGCGAGCGATACTTTGTCAGTGTGGATGGCCCGCCGACATGGAGGAGTAATGGAACCAGAGCATCGTCTTTGGTTATGCTTCCTGGCTATTGTGGCCCACCCTGTCGGTTGCATCCTATACGGCGTGGGGGCTTCATACCAAATCCACTGGGTCGGTATTGCTTTCGGGCTGGCCTTGATCTCTGTCACTCTCCCTCTGGGAACCAGCATGGCGTTCACATATATCCTCGACAGCTTCAAGGACCTCGCGGGCGAGGGCTTCGTGTCAGCTATCCTTATTCGCAACACGATGGGTAAGTTGACGCCGTCATTCCTCTCGGCGTCAGATTTAAAGCTAACCATACCCAGGCTTCGCTTTCAGCTATGCTGTAGTGCCGATGATCAATAGCATTGGTCTTCGCGATGCCTTCATAGTCACAGCTGTTCTTGGAGTGACATTCTGGGCACTGTGTCTGGTCATGATGTACTTAGGGAAACCGTTGCGACGCATGGCGGCGCCTCATTACTGGGACATGGTAGAAAAGCATAGCCTTTCAGGACACTGAGTCTTTACATAAAAATTAGCTACGTCTTACAGAGAGTTTGATGCAATAATTCTCGCTCTTTCCACACGTGTAAAGGAGGTCTTTTAACCACACTGCGTTTGTGTTATGAAAACCTACATGCAGTTACACCTAGGCTTAAGCTTATTCTATACATGTGATACTTGTCAGCGCTAAATACCGCGCAGCTGAATCCTTGTAGGCCACCCAGTACACTTGGATCGCCCGCATACATTTTTGTCTTTGACATTTCTACCCTACACCCAAGCATTTTGAAAATCACGGCGACCAAGTCTCATAGAGGATCCCTTCGTTCTAGTGCTACTCATGAGGCAAGCCAAGGACATAATCTTGGTTCTCCGATTTGGCGAGACACGAATACGAGTGCAAGCCATCGCACTTCGGGCAGTAGTTCAGCCGAGTTGTGTGAGGGCTTCTAAGGTAGATAGGAAGAATTGATTCATTATCACGTTAAACTGGAAATCTAGCCGTCCCCTCCATTTTACGAGCAACATCCTTCCCAAAGGGGTAACAAGATGGACCAACTCGAGACTTATGTTGTGGAACACCACTCAAGCCAGCCCTCATCGTTGATTCACTTGGTTTCTCGATTAAGGAGTAAGACAGGTCATCTGAAAGCGGCAACCCGAGAGCATATCCTGCAATACTAGAGCGGTACGAGCTTGGCATTACTTCACCATACAGACCCCCCGCACTAGCTGCATGCAAACTACTTGAGCCTCTTGGCTGCCCTTCTCAACTGCCTTTCGCGTAGATAATTAGCTTAACTATGGTACTGTTGCCCGTCTAACGAATCTTATGCATCAATACTGCTTCTAGATTCTTTCAAGCACACCAGGTTGAGCCTACCACAATCCTCTACAGTCCCAAATATGGCTTCTGCCCAATTTTTCAACTATCCAGGGACTGAGTCCAACGCGGAGCAATACCACTACTCCCAAGCTGTAAAGATCGGAAACGTCGTTCGCACATCAGGTCAGGGCGGCTGGGACGAGAAAGGGAATATCATAACCGACCTCGAAAAGCAGATCGCTATTGCGTTCGAGAATGCTCTCAAAGCTCTTCAAGCCGTTCACCCACGCCTCAACTTCAAAGACATTTACGCGATTCGCTCCTATCATCTTGATATGGACTCGAGTTTCGACGTCATGACGACGACGTTCAAGAAACTGTTCCCGAATCATAGACCTATCTGGACGTGCATCCAAATTGGCAAGCTTGGATTGGAAGGGATGCAGGTTGAAATCGAAGTTGAAGCGTTGATCCCCGTCTAAGAAACATGGATGTAGGATGCAAGAGAAACTTTCCCAATCTTGTGGGTTAGACACGATCAACATCGGCGCGGTGTCTTGGGTACTTTATGTACCATATCGGCTATCTGTCTTCAGAGCATCATCTGTCACCAAATGCAACATCGTATAGCCTTCCGCCGTGCATCATTTGTTTTGACAAACTGAGCGAAATTTTGTAAAATCACTCAACTCTGATGCTTTCAAGTACATGCAACTATGTGACTGCAGACAGCCCTTGGACTGGACTTCAAGGGACCATGGCTAGGCTGTAGAATACCGAGAGTGTAAAAAGGTTAGTTTTCAACTTCACCTTGACTAACCACCAATAATACGCCGACGTATCATTGCGAGCTTACGACAATAACGCTAGTTTCCATACTTTTGGTAGAAGGTCCAAGCCAAGACGCAAGTTCATCCTGACACAAAGTCGGCTGCAAATGCAGCGGTGGCGCAACCCGCAAGTAAGCTCACTGTTGGCAAAATTCTGATTGGCGGCACCGAAGTAAGTTTAAGTAACTTGAGCTTGGTTGCTCCAGTTAAGAAACCTTCTCAGGGTAGTGATGGACCGCCGTGGCCAAAGTTGAGGCCTATGCGACCAACCTGCAACTTGAGCGTCACTACATGTAGTGCTGTGTGCCTGTCTCGGATATCCAGTTCCGACTTGGAACTGGGCAAAATGTCTCATGCTTCGTATCCGCAGCTTGGAATCATGTCAAGCAATCACCGAGTTGAGCTTCCACTTCCCGGCCCTCTAATTCAAGCTATCCGACCACCCTGTGCTGCTGCACCTCAACAGCCCCGCGCCAATGGTCAAAAAAGTTGCCTAATTCGGACAGCTCCTGCGGGAAACCCCGCACCCCTCTCATTGGCGTTGGGATGGTTAAAATTGACGCTGCACAGCTTGGAGTAACTAAGGTGGGGAGAAGTATCCGGACACATGTAAACCTGGTGGGCACTTACGACTAGGAGACGGGATCTTGTCCATCTTTTGTCTGCTTCAGGATCTCCGAGCCGCCAGTGTGGCCCCGTCTGATAGCTAGCCGCTGACGATCTGCAGAATTTCACAGATCCGCTTCCCCACTTGTCTGGGACACTTTGATGGAGGAGACACAATGATCCCATTTATTGCCTAGTCTGTCCGACATGCATTGACACTTTACGTGGATAATAAGAGGGCGGGCTGCCTCACGTCTTCGACTTGAAGCAAGACACCCTGCTCTGATTTGCTCAACTACGGCAGTTGTGTCTTGGTTTCTTTCCCCTTACCCACACACTCCGGAGTTCGCACCAAGATGTCAGCTGCTACCTTGAGCCTCACAGCGCCGAATGGCACGAAGATCTCCCTGCCTACAGGGCTCTTCATCAACAATGAGTTCGTGAAGGCTAGCTCAGGATCCAAGATCACTGCCATCAACCCAAGGTACGATAAGAAGTTGAAGTTACTCGTCGAATCCCACGAGACTGACGACATCATAGTGATGAATCTGAGATCGCTGCAGTTGAAGCCGCATCACCTGAAGATGTTGATAAGGCTGTAAAAGCAGCACGGGCAGCACTCAATGCCCCAGGCTGGGGTGACATCTCTGCTACGGATCGGGGCAGATTGATGTTCAAGCTCGCCGACCTCGTCGAGGCAAACCAAGAGACTCTGGCCACCCTTGAGACGTGGAACGGCGGTAAGCCGTATGGCGTGGCCCTCGGAGAAGATGTGGCGGAAACAATCTCAACGCTACGCTACTATGCTGGCTGGGCAGACAAGATTCACGGCGAGACCATTCCGACAACGCCTCAGAAGTTTGCGTATACAATCAAGCAGCCGATTGGAGTTTGTGGACAAATCATTCCGTGGAACTATCCAATCATGATGGCAGCATGGTTAGTGAAATTTCTTCTTCACAGTTAAAAGGCACGAACTAATTCAACTTCCAGGAAGCTCGGTCCGGCATTGGCGTGTGGCAACACAGTGGTTTTGAAACCTGCCGAACAAACGCCACTCTCTGTCCTGTACTTTGCAACTCTGATCAAGGAAGCAGGATTTCCTCCAGGCGTTATCAACATTGTCAATGGACTTGGAAGGGAAGCCGGCAACGCCCTAGTTTCTCATACCGATGTTGATAAAATTGCTTTCACTGGCTCCACAGCAACTGGAAGACAAATTATGAAGTCTGCGAGCGTTAACCTGAAGAACATCACGCTAGAGACCGGCGGAAAGTCACCTCTCGTGGTCTTCAGCGATGCCGATCTCGACCAAGCAGCAAAATGGGGCCATGTTGGCATCATGAGCAACCAGGGCCAGATCTGCACATCCACATCCAGAATCCTGGTTCATGAAGATGTTTACCAGGACTATGTTGCAAGGTTCAAAGCGATATGTCTTGAGAACAAGGTCGGCAACCCCTTCGACGACGACACATTCCAGGGACCGCAGATCACCAAGGTCCAATATGAGAAGATTCTGGGATACATCCAAGCCGGTAAGGATGAAGGTGCCAAGCTTGTGACTGGTGGAGTTCCATTCAAGAACGTCGGGGATGGCAAAGGATTCTTCATCGAGCCAACAGTCTTTTCCGACGTGAAGAAAGATATGAGGATCTTCCAAGAAGAGGTTTTCGGTCCTTTCGTCGCCATCACGCCCTTCAAGACGGAGGAAGAGGCAGTTTCTTTGGCTAACAACACTTCATACGGACTCGGCGCTGCGTTGTTCTCACGCGATATCGAGCGGTGCCATCGCGTAGCCGCCCGCCTCGAATCTGGAATGGTCTGGATCAACAGTTCGAATGACTCTGATATTCGTGTTCCATTCGGTGGCGTCAAGCAAAGTGGCATTGGTCGCGAATTGGGAGAAGCTGGTCTGGCTGCTTACTCACAGACAAAGGCAGTGCACGTCAACATGGGATTCAAACTGTGAACTGGTCAAGTAGAGAAATCTTGAAAGTCCAAAGCCACACGATCTATTGCCAGCACCAAACCTCCTTTTTGAATTAATTATAGCACGACGGCATCTGACGCCAAGTCGGAGTACATTTCCGACCACGTTACGTCCTCTCGAGCGGCCTTCCATACACCGCACAAAACCTCAGAGACAGTATGTAAGCTAGCAAACCGCATCTCATCACGAATAATATGAAGGATACCCAGAACTGCCTTTCTGTGTCTCGGGGACTGAACATGCGCACCAGCAACGAGCAAAGGGAAAATGACACAATTCAGCACCTTTGACGGCTGTTTCATATCGATGATGCACTCTAGACACGGCAGAACGTGCTGCTGTACGAGAGAATGAGAGACTGGTAGGCCGCAAATGGCTCGATACATGTAGATGAGAGCCGTATGCTGAAAGGCGCGAATTAAAGTGAAATCGTTGTTTGCCTCCGAGTCCGGATCGACATCTCCAGTATCTGAACATGTGTCCGTGATCTTGGCATACATCGGAGACAAGGCCGTCTCGAACTTGCGGATAGTTTCCATTGAGAGTTGCTCGGTGCCGTTGTTCAGAGCATCTCGGAACTCTGTTAGCCGAGATAGTTGCTGGAAAACTGAGGCCAGGGATGAGCGTCCAAGGATGTCTCTTCCCCACCATACGGATCTCTTCTCAATCGAATCCCATATTTCGTGAGGGAACGAGGGTTTCCCTCCCTTGAGCATGATTGTTGTGAGATCCGTTGACGCAAATTCGGAGAGGAGCATGTGGATCGACTCATGACTCGTCTCCAGGACCGGGAGAATGCCCCCGAGACTGTCGATGATTGCCTTCACGCCCCCATGATGACTGGACGTTGACGCAGACGCCTGAGCGCATTCAAGGTATCCGTCGTGGAAATAGAGTAAGAGCACAGCAAGCAACAGGGTCATGAGTGAACTCTTATCGACCATGTGAGCGCCGCCGACCTCACCACGTACGGCCGCAAGACACTCGAGTCGCTTCATACGAAGAAGACTGCGGCTGTTCCTCCCGTCCTGGAGAACCCGGTGCGCATCCGCAATGACGCACGCCGCGAGAAGTACGACCCGATGCTCAAGAGCCTGTAAGATTGGGGCCGCGCAAGGTTCCGGGGCCGTCGTGAGAAGCGGCCACAGGCGGTGGTGGAAGTAGTCCAGGGCGCGCCGTTCGTCTGAAGCCAGACAGGACGCGAGCTGCGCGTCTCTGGTGGCGATCTGGTAGATGGCCGGAGCCTTGATCGTGGGCCGGGTGCTCCATTTCAGGCGGCGAGCGTTGAAGTCGCAATCCGCCCCAATCTTGGCGCAACGATTGCACCGCGGCTTTGTCAGGTCGCACTTGATGCGGCGCTTCTTGCAGGGCCAACAAGATCCCTCGACTACCCTGACTCTGTTTGTGGGCATCTTTGGGGCTCCAACGGTCAAGAGACGGCTAGCTGGATGTTTTATAAGGCTGCGTCAATGTCGAATTGGGTACTAGTAAGCTCTCGGCGACGTTCGCGATAGCAGATAGTGACGAGTGAGTGGAGATCCAAGCCTGATGTTGTGGTTTGCTATCAGCAGGGTTCGGATTCCCGTCTGGTATCAAGGCCCCTCCTCCCAAGTGCTCGAGAAGGATTCGGTAGATGGGGAAGCTGTGCGGGGGAAAAGGGGGATGAGCACGGATGGGATCCGGGCTGGATTGACTCGACGAAGCTCCAAAGTTTGCGAGATTTGGTCCATCTAGTTTCCCCAAGGGGTTTAGCGGCAGTTAAAATGACCCGGTCTACTGTTTTGTGTGACAGCTGTAACTGTTATCCGGGATCAAACCTTGTTTTGCAGATCAGAGAACGCGTCGGAAGCCCATCCGGTGGGCAGTCATAATTCGCCTTGAACCCAATGGCTGCAAAATTTCGAGTAGACAAACGACCGACCCCAATAAAGAGTGAGCTCTTCACGACAAGTCAACAATGGACCCTGCAACGAATGAGACATGGGCTGAAGTCCAGATGACGCCCAATCCATTGACAACTATGAGCACTGCCGTTGCACTGGTAGCTTGCTCGATCATAGCTCTCATTTTGGGCATCCGGCTAGCCCGGTCACCTCAACCAGCGAGTGAACCCCTAGAAATCACACAAGTACAACTTGGCCTCCCAGTGTGCAAGATAGCCGATTTGAATGATTCTGATTGAAGTTTCATAGCTATACGTATATCCTATCAAAGGGCTAGGAGGATGCGCTGTGCAACGAGCACATTTGGGCAAGTACGGCTTAGTCGGAGATAGGACGTTTTCCCTGCAAAAGGTCATTCGGGATAAGACCGACCCATCCAAGAAGACGTATGAGACCATGTTCATCGGCTACTATCTCTATATGGCACTATTCCGGGCTTCAATTGAGCATGATGGAAGGCAAGAAAACGCGACCGATGGAGAAGTCATGGTAAAATGGCACGGCCGGGGAACGGAGCATGGCAAATCTATCATCGAAGCGAACATCACCACCACTGACGAAATCCGATTCGCCCTATCGCCAAGTACAGAGGGGCTAGAAGTGATCGACACAAGCCTTCACGTGAGCCAGGCCAAAGCCTACGACATGGGCGACGAACTTGCGACGTGGTTCTCGGAGCGCCTCGGTGTTGAGGCGAGACTCGCCTATATTGGTGACGGCTCGCGACCTGTCCTGGGGTCTTTGGCACCAAACAGCAAAGCAGGTCTGCAAAAGGCTAGACTCGCCAGACGTCTCAGGTCATTCGTTCCATTTGCCCGGTTTCCCGAGGAGCGTCTTGTCTTCAACGACCTTGCACACTACCTCGTCGTCACTGAAGAGTCCACCGCGGAGGTTTCTTCTCGCCTAGAAGGCGACTTGACGATGGACGTTCGAAAGTTCCGTCCGAACCTCGTCGTCAAAGGCGCAAGCGGTCCCTTTGCAGAGGACTTTTGGGGCGAGTTGACGTTCGACGGCGGTGTCCAGATGCCTCTGACGGCCAATTGTTATCGTTGCCAGAGCATTACTGTTGACTATGAAACTGGCAAGACTGCGAGTGACGATCGTGGATTGGTGTGGAAGAAGCTGAATAAAGATCGCCGAGTTGACAAGGGCGCCAAGTATAGTCCTGTCTTTGGACGTTATGGGTACTGCTTTGGATCAGCTGTTGGAGAGATACTAAGCGTGGGACAGAAAGCGCGAATCTCCCGCGTTAATTCGGACAGAACGACTTTCGGTAAGCTTTCAACCTTACTTCACTGGTAATGATCGAGTCCTTTGCTAATGAGGCTTTCTAGATTGGCCGCATCTCACAACGTTCGGCATCAACCAGAAGAAAAACTAGATCGAGGGGTTAATACTTGCTTGGAAGATTTCTGGAAACACAACGGCTTCTACCAGGTTAGAAGATTATTATAGAAACCGGCATAGAACACAAAAGCAACCAAAGTCATACCTCCGACGAGATGGAAGCACTTTGGTTTCCGTGGACGCCCTATCAAGTCAGTGGGCGAATTGGATAGTCGGGTAGATCTTATTTATTACGGGGGCGCGAAAGTCTCCGAAAACTAGAATGCTAATCAAAAGCAGCTTTTCGCCCGGATCGGACCCCTTAGGCCTCCCGGAGGAGGATGTGCCTAAAGGATAACGTTGAATCGTAATCGTGACCCGGGTCAGTGACATGGGGGAGCTGACTACCCGCTCCGCTAAGGTGTGCCGGCGCTAACCTCCGCAAACTCCATATCCCACCCAGTTCGTCCGAGTGTTGGACCGGCCGGCTCAGCACCTGACATAATCTACCATGGTTAAGACTGAGGAGAACCGTAGTGCTGAACGAGTGGCCAACCAACTCACGGCCCGAGTGACATGTCTCGAGTATTGCCCAGGTGGCGATTGAACACAACCTTAGTGGTCCATGCCGAGACAAAATTCACAAAATCCTTCCAAAGGTCTTCAGGATCCAAGCTGACATGGCCTATGGCGCATATTTCTAATTTCAAATGAATTCGGCCCGGTTATTATGCAACGTTGTCACTCCGCCGAACCGATGTGCAGTTCACATCGAATCATCAGTGAGCATGGATACGAGAAGCTGTACTGCAATTTTTTAACAGATGAACTAGGACTAGCCAAGTCCGCATGAATTCCGCAAGTAACTCCACTAGGAACACATCTTTCCAGTGACGAAGCAGCCAGCGCTCAAAGTCTTGTTTGACACACAAGTGAACAGAGGCGCAGATGACATGGCTTAAGTCAACATACCCACTTCCTGGCACCCCCCTGTTTCTGGCACCACAAAAACGATGGGATCACAACCCAACCTCCTCATTACTATTAACTATTGATCCTCAACCACACCCACTACAATACAGCTGCCAGCCTCACTAGGGCATTCAGAGTCGCTGGATTCAGCCGTGATAACCTCCTTTTCACCCGCTTCGATTTGAGCCCGATGGATATCCCTGATGTTCGCGAACTTCGTATTGGGATCG